>NC_080042.1:79228630-79528630 GCF_012489685.1 Lotus japonicus | reverse complement strand
TTAAACTAGTAGGAGAAATTTGGATACGATTCATGCACTTGACCTCACATAGTAGGAAAAAGGCTTTGGTTGTTGATCATTGGCATTTTAGGCCATGAGATAAGACTTGGTTGTTATTTTTGTTGGTCTGAATGATTATGTGAAATAAGAGCTTATTGAATTTTTTGTGATTGTCTGAATTCATTATGAAAATTAAGAAGGGTGTATAGTTCACTAATACATTCTGAATTGGAGGGTTTTTTTTTTTTTTTTAAAAAGCCAAAGCGTATTAAATGCTAGCAGAAGGGTTGCTAGCATTTACTTCGTGTCATGTACTTCGTTTACAAATACTTTAGTACTTTTGTCAGAGTACTAAGTTTGATCTGTCCGGCATATAGGCACAAATGCTCTGGGTTGTACCCTGACAAAGAATTGCTGTAATGGTTGAATTGGGTCTAAAATAGTGTAACCTGGAAAAAAAATGTGAATTTGTGCTGGTTTCTATTGATCAGCTGTATCTCGATTCGTGTCCTTCTGAATACATAACAAGTACTGGTTGAAGAATCCCCCCCCCTAAGAGAGATAGATAAGAGAATTAGAAAAAAAAGGAACCCTCTTTCTATGCTAATGCTAAGCAATGATGCAAATGCAAGATTGCCCAGATTGTCTGCTCTTAAATTTGAAAATATATTTATCCTACTTTAGCTTAGACTCTGGCTGAGAAGCGCGCAATCAAAAGAAAAAAGATATTAACAGATGTGAAGTTTAAAATGAGTTGCAAGCATTCAGTGGTAGTTTGTACCTACTGATTTCTTTCTTTTACATCCAGGCAGTATCAGTTCACATACAAAAAGGCCTCGCTTCGTACTAAAAGTGTTCTAAAACCGTTGCAGACTTGCTGTAACTGCTAGTAAATAAAGTTCAATGTTCTTATATGATACTACACTGGTCATAAAAGTAGAGAATTTTATCTTTCAAAAAAAGTAAAAAGGGAGAACTTAAATTTGGCAAGTCTTAACCTATCATGTGGTGTGGAATGCTCAAAGAGTGGTTATTGGCTTAATCATATATAGGAACTGATATTTTTACATAGAAACAACAGAGACTAGCTCCTAAAAAAACAGCAATATGTTGACAACAGACGATGAATTGTGATCCAAACACGTTCCTTTCCCGTCGCCTCGAGTGATGCCTAACCTCTCTTTCTCTCCTTTTAATTATTTTCTCTAACAAAAATCACACCTTCCCTGCTTTTCCCTGCCATGTGGGAGTTCTGTTATTTTAAGAGGAAAGTTCTCTTTACCACCAAACTGTCCATGGTGGTCTAGTGCCTATGGCATTGATTCCTATATGCCTATTTCATCAATTGTTCTGTTTAATGAAGTTCCATGTTTGTTGTAGATGACAAATTTTAAATAATATTTTTGATGTAGAATTTTCAAATTAGATTGATATGCAAACAATCTTTCTGATATAATTTAAGATGTTAAAATGTGATTATTTAAGTAGATGGCATCCTAGATTTATCTCCTTGCCCATGAATGTTGTTTGTTTACCTTTTCACAATATCTAGAGTTTAGCAGTATTACTTAACGTTTATAAACACTTTCTTTGGTCCCAACTTCTTTTCAGTGGATTTGATGAAGGAGGGCAGCACTGTAGTCATGCGGAATGCCAAAATTGACATGTACAAAGGATCAATGAGACTCGCTGTGGACAAGTGGGGCCGTGTTGAGGTCGCAGAACCTGCTAGTTTCACTGTTAAGGAAGATAATAACTTGTCCCTGATTGAGTACGAGCTGGTGAATGTTGTGGAATGACTTGCTGGACACTCTGAAAATTGTGCTGTGTTCTAATAAAAAACTCAAAACAAATCAAGAAAATAAATCTACTTTTGTTCATGGGACATTTTCTGATCATGCTCATCGTCATTCACCTTGCTAGGAATAGAAATTTGTGTAGCCAAGCAGTACCAGCAGTTGCTTTTAACTGTTGCGACAGACTCAGATGAATCTTGAAGCTCATGCTCTGAACAGATGTGGCTATAACTTGTAATAGGAAGAAGAAAATGGGAACTAGCTTTTCCAGATCATGCTTTTTGTTATGCTATCTATTTATAGTTTTATATTTGGATTTAGTACATCTTCCTCCTACTTGGATTATATGTATCAGAATATTTTGGCAGGTGAATGTTTATCCTTATTTTATTTCTTTGTTCAATCTCACTCTTCATCGTGAAATCCTCGATTATAGAAACATCAATAAATTGTGAAAAAATTTAAATACGAGTGCAGAAGGGAATAATCTCAAAAAAAGAATCTTGCTTATGATTTTTATTTGACTGATGATTAACACTATAAATATGGACTCCGTCCTTTGGTATGCACATTTGGATCAAGCTATAGGGATCATCTCATAAATTTTGTCTATTAGTACTTTTTTTCCCATGTTTTTGAAATGACTGAGATTCACAAAGATTTGATCTTTGAATGAGATTGGCAGGGTTCTTGCTGATGAGAACCTAGTAGTAAGTAGAAATTTACTAGCATGTGCCATGTGAAGTTTATTTTGGTTCATATGAAGGTGTAGACTCTCACTGATACATAAATAATGTAATCTGTGAGTAAGTCTGCTGCTACAGTCCCCAGCTCATAATTCAGAATGAGATATTCATAAATAAAAAGTTGATTGCAAAAAGTGGAGGCCTGCACCACAAAGGTTTGTTTTGGGCATGTAGTCTATGGAAGCCATGCCTTACTCTCTAAGCAAACCTTGTCCCCATGTAAACTAGTAATCAATAGCAAGAGCAGGCACTTGAGTTTCCCTGTAGTGTAAGCTTGACAAGGTGTTTTGGTTCACGGTTAAATTTTTCAAAATCATTTCTCACACAGCAAAAGTTATTTCATGTAGAGATCAGGATAGAAATCAGACATGAGTTTGACTTACTGTACACGCCCCAGGCCCAAGAAAAAGTACAAACATAATTCAACTGCAACAACATCCAAAAGAAAATTGTTTTTTTTATATGGTTTTTCATCCTTCACTGACTTTGCTTCTAAATTATCCTGCAATACAGCTCACTGGCATGTTAAATGTTAATAACCAGATGTAAGGTATAATTTGTGAATACATGACTAAGAAATTGTTATACAAATAAATACCAATTCATTAGTCTTTGTTCATTAAATACATATAAAATTGTGTGTGTGTGTGAATGAGAGCAGTTGGAAGCACTAAGCCTATGATTAACTTCATATTATAGTAGATGAGAATCTCAGGGGTGGAGTATTAGGTTCTTACTACATAAGTTTCACTGTTTGAGGACAAAAACAAAAGCCCTGGTAGAAGAAACCATGGCTTATCCATTTTCACAAAGTGGCCTAGTTGTACAAAGCCTGATCACAAACAAGTGGTGTGCTATTATAGTAGGAACTAGACCCTACTGTTATATGTCTTTGTATCAGTGGCACTCAACCTCCATACGTTATCACAACACCCTTTAAACTAGTGAACTGAAAGGACCACTCACATGGCTCCTCCACAGGATATATATATAATTGATAAAAGAAATGGTTGACGAAGAAGAAAGAATGAATGGAATTGGAAACAAAAGGAGAAAGAGTGGTTTTCGTAGGCTACAAAGAATGACAAATGATCAACGTCATGATAGTTATATATCAAATTGCTAGTGTTGGTGAAAAGTTGGAAGCTAGCGCCTCATAACTGCTCTACCTCCTTAAAATATGTAGTCTGTATAGTTGATTAGGGACAAATGAATGCAGACATTAGGATGCAGATAAATCAAATAGGCCTAACTAAATATAAACTCGCATATCAACTGACATGAGGTTGTTCTAGCTTAAGCAGATATCTCGAATTCGAGTATGAGTAAATGCAGCTACGTTAAATACTTAGTAGGTAGATCATAGTGGTCCTATGCTTGCCTCAGTTGAGGATACTTGTGGGTTAAACCAAAAAATAATATTAAAGGTTAGATTAAATAGGGGTGGAGTCACAACTCAGTTAGAGTTTATAAATGATGTAAAAGCTTTACCAAATGCAGTACAGCATTTAAGGCTTTAACCAACAAGTTTGAAATCTGCAGTTGTTTGACTTTTGATTATTAGCTTAATAAGTGATTAATCATAACTTCTAAAGTACTGGTTTGCTTTTGCTTGTACATGCATTCACATATTATTAATTAACCAAAAGGCCATTTAAATCAAAAGACACGGTGCCATTTTGTTTATTTATTTCTTAGTGAGAAAATAGCAATTCGTGATTTAAGTTTAGTATAGGTCTATGGGAACCACCGCTTAAACTTGTAAAAGAATATTCTTCTTTTGAATAAATAAAAAAAAAGGGATTGGATCCCTTGTAACTTTAAGATTTATAGTACATGGCATTTACCATCTAATCAATGGGGATCTTATTCATATGGTAATGATATATACCAACTAGTCTCTCTTTATGCATATCTAGCTCTAAAGAAACCAAACCGAAAACCTTTTGTGGTCCATTATATCAAAATACATTGCAATTGCAGCTTCAGTTGGAAGATTATCTTTGTGGCAAAACAACTGAAAAAGTCTCTGATCTGATAGCATATAGTGCATACGTGCATAACATTGAGTTTTGCTTAATGGGGAAGTTTGATTTGATATCTTACTAACTCCTTGCAGGCGTCCACTACGAGCTCAGCTTACAACAGATTCAGTGTTCCTCCACAATTTTTAATCTATTTGCAAAATATGACTGAGCTTGATATCCTGCATTCTAGCCCCAAGTTTGTTTTCATGCATGGGGCAGCCCTGACTCTAATCATTGTTAATTTTGAAATTTGTTCTTCTAGAAATCAAGCTGAGATCTTCTCTGATTTCCTTGTGGAGTTGTGGTGGTCCTAGGCAGCGCTCACGGTGGTTAGCTGAATGTCCAAGGCAGAGCACAGTGGGGAAGGTACTTGCAGAAGATACACTGACACTCAAGTCGGTCTAAGATCAAAGAGAGCTCAAAATCTAAGAAGAACAATAAGTGAGCAAATGAGTAATACTTATCTAATTAAACAATTAAATATGTATTGAAAGAGTCTGATATGAAGTGTAATTGCAACATTTAACCATCGTGAAGCTATCGTGACTAATTTTCGAGATAATGACTATACTTGAGCAGCTTTTAGTCATTGATTGTCTCCGCTCTATTTTATCTCGGTTAACTGTTAGACAAGATAGAGTCACTCTATTCTCGTGACCTGCCAACAAGATGTTCACTTGACTATGAACCCTCTAACACGATGTTCACTTGACTATGAACTCTCTGGCCGATCTGTACAATATTGAACTTCATGACCATTTTTAATGAAACTGAATATTTTTACTCATAAAGCATCTGATAGTATTGCAAAACTATAATGATGCATACAGAGAATCTTCTTCACTCTCAATATTTCTTGAGATTACTGATTGGAACATTTCTTGCTTTCCCACTGAACATGTGGAGTGTTGACTTTTCGGTTCTGTTTTTAAGAATGTAATACTTAAAAATAATAAAGTGGAAAACACTTGTACTGTTTATAAAGAACCTAAGATGGAAGCATACAAGTGGATTGTCGTTTAACCAAAAAAGGAGCATGCATGTGGTGTCACATGAGCTTAAGAAGCTAATATAAAGAGCCACATGGAGAGCTCTCATATTTGAAACAACTGGGCAGGTCTTATGCAGAAATTTTGCTAGTTTCAAGTTTGTATTTAACATCATTATTCTTCTTCGCAGTTCTCATACACTCATAAATCAAACTTACCAAAAGTCATATAACTTTGTGTGTGTTTGTGTTTACGTTCAAGTTGATCAAAAACACATTTACTCCAATGACACAAGAGATATGAATTGGTCAAAAGCACATTCAAACTGCCTTGGATGTGCGCTGATAGAAACACAAACACATCTGAATTTGACTAGTTAGGGTTAAACCACTAATCTTTATAGAGATTAATACTGAAGAGTAGCCAATCAATTTTCTCTTTCACTATGTAATCTATCATAGCATGTGGGTAGGTCATGCTAATCCAGTGAGGGCTCTGGAATCAAATGAGTAGATTTATTTTGCACAAATAAGAATTTCTGGGATCACTAACTAGAATGTATCTTGTTGAACTTATAACATTCAATTTTTTACCAAACCTGTTATATGTTAGGCATCTAAACTCACCGGTTTCAACTACAGTTCCCTCTCATGATTATTACTTTGCAAGCATGTTATGTGGTCCAATGCTAAATAGTACATGCATGCCTTCACCTACATCTTATAGTCATTTTACAATGTGAATCCCTCCTATGCACCTAAATGATGCAGAAATAGATTGCTAGAAAGAATCAAGTTCTGTTTTGATAGGTAGAGGCTTCTCATTTTCTGAACTGAAGCAGAGAGATAGAGAGACAGATATGTTATGGAGAGTAGGCAACAAAATCAAGTTAGGCATGTAGGGTACTGAGATTAATAAATGCTCATCAACGCTCCTTTTGCTTTATTAATGAATGATTAGTACAAGGAAAATAGACCATCTGAATTGTTGGAAAGCACCAACAAAAGATAATGGAGAACATGGGAATCAAATCAAGTTAAAAACACAGAACTACTACTGCAGATACTGGCCACTGGGAAAATTCCAATTCCAATTGTGTGCTTGAGAGTAACACTTTTGTTTCAATGGAGTGAATTATTATGTTTCACAACTCACATTACATACATACATACAAAATCTTAGTGCATATAAAGGATATTTGACAGTGTGCTGCATTTAAGGATATAATTTCTGAATTGGGATAAATAAACTGAAGCCAAGTATGGAAAACTAATCTGTTCTTTTTTGTTTGACAAAGAGCCTTAGTTCTAATCTAGCTAGTTCTTTTCTTAATATGTGCCAATGAAATTTTAGCGGGTGAAAGAAGTTAGGAAATGCTAACAAGGAGAGGAATAACCATTTAAGATGATGAGGTAGAGCAACTTTCTGTGGCCAACTGATAGAATAGTACAAGCAATCAATAACCAAGGATATGTGTAGAGCCAAAGATACGTATGTAGCTATTAAAAATGGCCTCATTTAATCACAAGGTGTGGTGTGGCGATCGCTCTCCTCGTCCCTTAATCATGAACTTCCGAGATTTGATTCTCACCGATGTGAATGCACATTTTGTCGCTGCTGTTGGCAGTGAATACCTTGTTCTCAAGAAAAAAAATGGCCTCATTTATGATGCATCAGGCGCCTACTCACAATTAATGAAGTTGCTTTATAGTACATATCATGCTAAAATCCTGAGATTAAAAAGAAAAACGAGTGATGGCCGGGGGCATGTACCAGTAAGGCATTGATGGATTTGAAGTTTGGTTAATTCACAACAATCACCATTTGCTGAGAGTCAGATGTTTAAACCAATTTCGTGACGACATTTGTTTGAATACCAATTGAGTGCAATACAAACTAATTTTCATCTCAACTCATGAGAATAGTTATGTTTGCAGTTTGTCTTAAAGTGCATGCTAACGCGGATGTTTGCACTACGTTAAGAAACACAGATATCCAAACATGGCATATGCTTAATTTTCAGATATGTATGTAACTTCAAGTCCATCATCATGACCATCAGATGAGCTGCATTTAATTTTCATTTCTAAATCAGAAAATTTATTTAATTTTCCATGTGCGGCTCTGCTGTAACACATTGATGGGTTTCATAGGAAAGGTGAGGATAATGGCATTTGTGTCGTAATGATGACATATTAAAATCCCAATTATAGTTTGTGCATTTCTTCATAATTATACTTTCATTGTTAACAAATATGATCAGATTCTAATTAACTATGAATTAACCGAGTGTTAAGCTATGAGTTAACTAGTGGAGGGTTAAGGTACTTGACTGGTGTGACGACATAATCTGTAACCAAAAAGCATGCTTTCGGTTGCATTTCAATTTACACTAATGATGAAAACTTTGTCAAAGACTGATAATTTGAAGTTTGAATGACAGAGTTCTTAAGTGGAATATTTAAAAAGGGGCTGAAATTGCTATGAAAAGAAGAGAGATTATGCTTACAGTTTCATTTTCTTTATAAACAAAGTAACAAACACATTAAAAGTCACCCATCTTCCACAAGTGTTCTGAATTCCACAGAGGTCCTTCCCATTGTGGAAAAAAGAATGGTGCAGAAATTGAGACTTCAATTATTATGTTTTGGTATTAAAGCTAAAGTACAGAGAGGCATAAAGAAAGCTCACACTTTATGAATGAACATTTCTGATAAACTAGCATGGATAATTTGGTCATGCCCCTTCCCTTGTTTTTAAGGGTTTTGTTCTTTAATGTGTTATGTAGTTGTTCTGTCAATTGATGGATGCAACTAATTGAACCAAACTAAGAATCTCAAAAGCTGTACTAACCAAATTTGTGTAATTTTTCATAATTCCCTCATGTTATTAAAACCAAACTCATCGGTATCCTATTTTTTTATGTACAAACTATCAAGTCCTATGATAGAAGACCAATTCTTTCCATAAATTTCATTGATTTCCTTTTGAGTTCATAAAAAATTTGCATTAGTTAAAGTGGAATTTTTCAGGTATGTATTTAGAAAGTGAAATGCTGAAAGACATGAAATTTGTGGTGCGAGGCATGCGATTTTAATTGGATAAAAATAAAAGAAAGACTTATTTACATGTTTCGTCCTTATAGTTCCATGAATTGGTGATTTTGGTCCCTATAATCAAATTTAGTCAACTACTTTTAAAATTAAACAAATTTGGTTTACTCATCAACTTTTCATTACACTTTTTTACATGAGTGAAATTTTAAAACGATTTGTCACTTTTAACATAAAAATTATTTTCAATTGTTATGGGATGAAAAGTTAAAAATGTAATTAAGTCTAAAAGAAACTACCATTCAAATTTCAAACATAAATTATATTTCTTTTATTATGTATTTAATTGGTTTTGCAATTTTGAGTCGGGTCTGACAACTATGTGCAACAAAACTCTTCTTACCAAGTATTTAAATTATTTAAACTAATTGTATTCAAAGAGACTCGAGTCCGAGACTCAGCTTAAACTAGAACAATCATGTGTCAGTTGACCGACGCGTTTAGTGATAAACATAAGTGATATTCCATTTCCTTCATGCGTTTCCTTTTAAATTGGAGACATTTTGTGAAAAAATCATCCACAAATTTTGTGACGTTTTACACCACTAATATCACATTTTTTTAAGCTTTGCAGTTTGTTGCGTGAACTTCTCATTCATTGAAAAATGATGTCAAAGAAACGCGTGATTGTCAAAAATATTCTCCTGTACTGGAGCCCCATGTTTCTAAAAATGCAGAGTCCCCAGCAACAGATGTTTTTCATTTTCTTCCCCTGGATTGAATAAGTAGCCAAGGGACTAATGATCATGCAGAAACAATGCAATTTCTGCATTCTCCTCATTCTCATGCGAAATCCATGCGCCATCAAATTCTTAAGTAATCACTGCACATTTTGACATACGTACATTGAGCATTTGATGAACCGAGCTAAACCAAGAAAAAAAATAAGATTACCATATTTGGCAAGTTGAGCACAAAAATTAAATAAACCAATTGTTCAACACTACACCAAGTATGTTGTCTTATCCAGAATCATGTAATTTAATCATATCATTTTCTCTTTATTCGATTCCATTATGTTTTCCACAATTAATTAATTGATATGAAATGAAATGCCATGTTGTTCATATTGAGTATGTATTTTATTTATTTATTGGGTCCATGCATCTTCACATGTGTCCTAAATACCATTGATCCTATCAAACAAAGTTTTACACAATGATCATCTTTCCCTTTTATGCTATCCGTGTATTTGTCTTCCTCATGTGTGTTTAATTTAATTTCAGTAACTGCTGGGAGATTCTTGAGTGCTTCTTATTTCTTATTCAGAAAGAATTAGAAATTGTTAATTAGTTTACCTTTAATTTTATGTTTATTTTTCAAAGTTCTAAAATGATCTATATTTTTTTCTCATGTATTTTAAATCATTAAATGAGATTTTGTAAAAATAAAATCAACCACCAATGTGTGGTGTTTCTGACTTTACATAAAGACAGAGTGGTCAAAACTGTCAATCCAACCAATTCAGACTAGCTCAATGAGGAGTTGCCATGAAAAATATTGAGTTTGCGAATTTGCTCACAGATATAGAAGTCGTTAATATCATATTAGTAATGCTACATTCTATACAAAAATGAAAAAAATGATTGGCTTGTGGAATAGTCCGACTCAACTTAATGTGAACTCGCAGATTAGATCGATGTGGATTATTCTAACTCAAGATTTTCACGAGTTGAATTTTAACCAACCCAACCACTAACAAGATCCAGTGCGCGCAAATTAACATTAACAGCTCTACATCAAAACAAAGTGTATCATGGGGTAAAACTATGAAATTACTATGCAAGGTTTATAATATTGAATTTGTGAAAAATCCAATATTCATTCATATATATGTATTTGACACTTGCACTATAACGAACACAGTTCTACCAGGGGACAGTATTCGTACTCTGTTCACATTATGACAATAGGTATTAGTGTTGGAAAATAGGAAAATAATATACGGACATAATTTCCTTTTTTAAGGGGTCAACACACGCGTATTTCAACAATAATGCCTTTATATAATAATATGCTATCCATTTCCACACATATCAACTGAACTGGATGATATTTAAACTCATACTTTAATATAATACCACTAACAATTGTATAATTTCATTCTTGTAAACTGATTCTTACAGTTCTAGTGGGGAAACGAATCATCATCATAATAATTTAGAATTTTCCATCTTAACATTTTATGAGGATGAAATTTTGGTCACAATCGTAACCGACATGATTCAAACATAGCATATCTACGAGTAATTGACACAACACGTCCTTAACCACACATGCAAACAAGTAAATACCATAAACTAACCCTTTTATTTCCGTAGCATCATGAATTGCAAATTGTGCCATTTTCACGAGCCTTGTCACTGTCCTTGTGCTTTTGTTCACGGAAACAAAAGATTCTATTTACAAAAACAAAATCATCAGCGGCTAAACGCGTTAAATTCTGTGGTAAAACAAGATGTGCCGCCAATCATCGAGTGCCATGTGTTGTGAACGTGGCAAATGACCATGCATACTATGGCTTTCAGCTCTACCACTTTATCATTCTGTCCCTTTCTCTCAACCTCACTAGAGTGGAGAAAATAGGGCATGAGAATGGAAAAGCTTGTTATCTTAGCATTGTGCCCATTTTAGAATTACTATATTCTGTCTTTCTTTCTTTCTTTTAAATGATCATTAATTTAATCTTGATTGAGATCAACATTTTAATATTATTTATATGCTGAATTGTTGATCGTGGGTGTTTTTCTTTGTAATAAGGAATGGATACCAAGTTGACAGTCCTCTAAAAGTCTAAACACACAGTATCAAGTGAAAGAAAAACCTTTTTTTTTCGAATTGTTGAAGGGTTGAGCATTCAAAATGGGTTAAATATGAGTGATGTGAAGATTTTATAAGAAATGTAACTTATATACTCAACGTCTTAATAAGTCTTAAGATTTAAGTGAAGATGTGATGTCGGATTTTACGAAGCCTCTGACTAACCAGTATTGGTCGATTAGCCTATGCAATGTGATTCAATAATGTTACTTACAAACCTCTTTTTGAGGTGGAAGAGGTAGAATGATGAGAGAGATAGAAAGAAAAGAAAAGTAAGAGAGAGAAAGTATGAGATGTGATAAATGATAAGAGGAGAGAGATAAAAACAAAAATAAGTGTAAATGAAGTGTTTAGAAAATGAGGTGTGTATATATTATTGTTGAATGTGATTTTTAAGATCATCAAGAAAACGTACTAGTGTTAATAAGCTGAAACATATTTTCTGAGACATTATTTGTGAAACTCAAAGTGCGTTTATTCAAAATAACCTTATTACAGTTTTGGTGAAGATAATGGAAGAAGGGGGATGAAGATGATGGAAGAAAGGGGATGGAGATGATGGAAACAAAGGAAGTAGAAAGGGACCAAAGTGATAGGAAATTAGATAAATAACATTGACTTTCCAACGGAATGACTAAATTGACGACTAAAAGATTGTCTAAGTGGAAAAAAAGTGTCATGTCAGCTTATCCGTTACCGTCCGTCAGTTTTTTTAACGTTAGAGACTAAACTGACTGGCGTTAGCCACTTACAGGGACCGCGAACTGAATTTTTTTAATTTAGGGACAAATGTGATAGCGCTTGACATATTCAAGAACCAAAGTGAGTATTTACCTAATTTGATAGGTTTAAAGTTTATGATAGAGTGGAGTGAGATTTCTTACAGAATTGTCTGTTGCATCATATAATTGAAAGTTGCATCATATATGTTAAAAAAAGTGTTGAATTAAAATATTTCTTCTGGAAATTAAATTCTACATTTTAAAGTTTTATCTCAATATTTTAATCTAGCAAATATAATTTTTAATTTATATCAACTTTAATGAGAATGAGAGAGAGATCTTAATAAATGATCTTTTGGTGAATTATATGTGTCTATTGATGATTTGAAGGAAATAAATCACAAATAAACGAATAGGATTCGATGTCAAAATTATTTTGACACTCAATTGACCCTATCTCTTAAATAAGTATTTATGAAAAAATTACATTTGATTGACTGATGCACGAGTGTGCTAGACATTTTTAACTGCAATATGCTAAGATATGTATTATAATTTAGCAATAAGTAAATGTGTACGTGTTGATTCTTATAACTCAATCCATAATTATTTTTTATTTCTTGCAAGAATGTATTTTTTATTTTGCAGAAATCAATTAGTTATTTGTATAAACAAATTTTACACTAATACTCTAATAGATTGTTTCTAACTTTAGAAAGAAAAAAAATCAAAACACCAAAAAGAATTCATACTGAAAGTAAATAGAATGCGCGTCATTTGGCGTTTCAAGGGCTATAAATACCCTCCTATCCCCATGCGTATTGTTCATGCAAACTGTCCACCAGATCAAGGTAAATCCTCTTTGCTCTTCAAAAAGTCCAATCTCCACTCCAATTTCAAATAGTAGTACTAGTTTTTTGCCCCTTCCTCACCCTCTTTTATCTCTATTGACTTATTGCATTTGTTTCTATTACTCTCTGGTATCTACATTGCTCTCTCACTCTCTTAGTTCACTCAATTTTTTGTTTTGCATTATTTGTATTGGTTCACTCCCTATTAATTTAATGTTGTTACAACTAATTAGTGTTACTATTGTTTTGTTGTCAATTGAATTTGCAGTAAATTCTCAGCATTCACCCATAGGAGAGGATGGAACATAACATTTCCACTTGATATAAAGATTTGGATACAACACAAACCACTCAACCAACATTCTCAACTCTTTGGAGGAAAACTAGTACTACTATGAACAAACAACACACCTTCTTCTGTTTCTTTATCCTCTTCTTCTTCTTCTCAAATCTCAATGTAAGGACAAGTAATGTTTCAATTTTTTGAATTGTTTTACACCACCCATTGTAGTTTCTAAAATGGGTGTTCATGTTCATCAATGCAGGTTGGTTCCGCCGCCGATGCGGTGGCCGGAGACAAAAATCCCTTCACCCCGAAGGCCTATGTGGTGCGGTATTGGGACAAGGAGATCCGCAACGGGCTGCCCAAGCCGTCGTTCCTGTTGACGAAAGCGTCGCCGCTGAGCGCAGTGGATTCCGCCTCGTTCGCCAAGCTAGCTGCCGGCGGCGCACTCTCCACGCGCCTGCCGGAGTTTTGCTCCGCTGCGAACCTCCTCTGCTTCCCGGAGGTTGGCCCCAGCCTCGAGAAGCACGACAAGGACGCCAGCTTCGCCGTGTACCGGGACAAGAACTTCACCAACTACGGAACGGGTCGACCCGGCGGGGTCGACTCGTTCAAGAACTACTCCGACGGGGAGAATATTCCGGTGAACGATTTCCGCCGCTACAGCCGCAACTCCGCCGGACACAAGGAGAGTTTCCTCAGCTATGGCTCCGACGGCAACGTGGTGGACCAGAGCTTCCACACCTACGCCGCCGGAGCCACCGGCGGCGCTGGCGAGTTCAAGCGCTACTCCGACCAAGTCAACGTCCCTGACCTCCGATTCTCCTCCTACTCCGACGACGCCAACGGGAGAACCCAATCGTTCACCGCCTACTCAGAAAACGGCAATGCCGGAGACCAATCGTTCACCAGCTACGGCAAGAACGGAAACGGCCCCACCGACGAGTTCACCTCCTATGGAAAAAGCTCCAACGTCGTCGGGTCCGGATTCTCCAACTACGCCGAGAACGCCAACGCCGCCAACGACACGTTCAAAGGCTACGGCATCGACATGAACAACCCCACCAACACGTTCACCAACTACGCCTCCGGCGGCAACGGCGCCACCGAGCATTTCACCAACTACCGCGACCAAGCCAACGTCGGCGCCGACTCCTTCACCTCCTACGCCAAATCCGCCAACGCCGCCGATGTCGGTTTCACCAACTACGGCAAATCGTTCAACGAAGGAACCGACACATTCACCGGCTACGCCAAAAGCGCCAAGGGCGAAACCAAGGTGGATTTCAAAGGCTACGGCGTCAACAACACGTTCAAGGAGTACACGAAAGACGGTGTATCATTCTCCCAATACACCAACGTGAGCACTTCACTGGAAAATCAGAAGCTGCTGAAAACTCCGGCGAGTGGCAATTTGGTAAAAAGATGGGTTGAACCGGGCAAATTCTTTAGAGAGAAAACACTGAAAGAAGGAACTGTTATCCCTATGCCAGACATTAGAGATAAAATGCCTAAAAGGTCGTTTTTACCCCGGAGCATTCTCGCGAAATTACCATTCTCAACCTCGAAGATTTCTGAGCTGAAACAAATGTTCAAAGCTTCTGATAATGGCTCCATGGAGAAGATGATGAGGGATTCACTGCAAGAGTGTGAGAGAGTCCCTAGCCGGGGTGAGACCAAGCGGTGTGTGGGGTCCATTGAGGATATGGTTGATTTCGCCACCTCTGTTCTCGGCCGCAATGTGGTGGTGAGAACCACCGAGAATGTAAACGGGTCGAACAAGAAAGTGATGGTGGGTCGGGTTCAAGGGGTCAACGGTGGGAAGGTGACCCGGTCGGTTTCTTGCCACCAGAGCTTGTTTCCTTATCTTCTCTACTACTGTCACTCTCTTCCTAAGGTTCGGGTCTACCAAGCGGATCTTCTTGACCCGAATACCAAGGCCAAGATCAACCATGGTGTTGCTGTTTGTCATGTGGATACCTCTGATTGGAGCCCCACCCATGGAGCTTTTCTTTCTCTCGGGTCGGGTCCGGGTCGGATTGAGGTTTGTCACTGGATCTTTGAGAATGATATGAGCTGGGCTACTGCTGATTGAGGAAAGAAAAGAAACAAGATCAATCAATTCTGCTAAGAAAATTTAGCAGTTTATTGCTATTCCACTCAAGAACAATTTCTTTCTAATTTTCAAAATTTTAAGCAATGTAATTTTTTACTTTTACCTCTTATAGGAAAGCTTAAGTTATGGCTTTTACTTTAGGAAGAACAAGGTATATTCTATATCATGATTATTATTACTATTATTATTTACTCAAAATCATCATTAGCTTCAACTTCAAGTGTTTATTGTGGATGTTTTTTGCTCGAACAAGATTGCCTCCAAAGGAGGACACCTGTCTCAAACCAAAAAAAATTCAAGTGTTTATTATGGCTTGGCTTCCCTGATGATTGGAGTGTTACACTGATGAGTTCACTGATAGTGGTATTGGTTAGTTTTTTTGTTTGTGTATGTTTTGATTCAATTTATTATTTTTTGGTTGGACAAAAGTATCTCCACAACCTACATGCCGTCATGAGATTAATTCACTCAAGTTATTGATATCACATTAAGTTGGGATGCTTTTCTGACAAATTAATCTTCATACACATTGTTTATGGATTAAACCTGGAACTAGAAGCATAACTCCATAACTTGTGACAAATGTGTTAAAACTTGTTGGTGTTTCAATTATTATTGAATAGGAGTATTGTAGAAGAATGCATGAGAAGACAAAAGAACATGATCTTGATTGTGCATGTTGTTGATAAATTGAGAACAAAATTAGAGGGACGCGCAATGCAGATATAAACAAAGCCAAAACATGCTCTTGTATTGGTGTGGCAAAGTTCACGGGACAACAATTGTTGGCCAATGTCCAAATATGAGTAAAATGAAAGAAAAATATAATAATAATGAAGGGAAGTCGATGCACCTTGGCTTCAGTTCGTGATCAACTCAAAAATAGAGGAGAAATTGCTGATTTTGTTTTCTTTCAAAAAACTGTCTAATCACATGTATTTTTCTTCTTATTTTCCACCTTTAAAAGCAGTCCATTCTTATTATATTTGTGTGCAAAGGATGTGTCTGACTCACCATTGAAGTCGACAGTAGAGTGAACTGATTGCATAATTTTAACTTTGAGGGTTTTCATTAATTGCTTCATTGCTCTGCTAACTAAGCTATGATTTGGGGTGAAAAAATGATTTTAGCTTCACATAGAAAAGTTCTTTTACATATTACATAACTAAGAAATGTTTTTAGACCTCAATGCTAGATTAAAGTGGAACTGAGAAGTAAGGTCCATTTGGCACACATGGTGTCCTTGATCACTTGAGCATCTCCCTCAGAAATAATGACATATACTGCAATTGACCACTGGAACTGTCCTCTGCTTCATTGCAATGAGGCAGAAAGTTTTCAAACCATTCCTGCTGCTACCTAATTACCTCATTGGGACCTTGAAGCTTGAAAATTAACTATGGTAATTACATTAGTTGGTAAGATACTTTGAGACCCCACCATGAAAATTTTAATCATTTAAAATACATCAAATTATAATTGAAGTATATTCACAACATACAGGGCACACTAAAAACTTTGGAATTATTGAATCCCTAGGATTCCCAATTTCCCATGTGTTTGGTAGTTAGTACTTCAAGCATAAACATCTAATCTAATACAGCTACTATGCATTATCATGGTGTCTTGCAAAAGACAAGTATATTAACAACATTTTTGGAACTCCTTCTACAAGCCTTGATTATAATGCCAAAATTAATTATGAGAAGAAGTTTTAGCTTCTGAATACTAGAATTGATTCTGGGGAAATAGAAGTCGATCCAAACACTTATCGATATAAACAAACCTCTTTGGCTGTTTCAACTACAATAACTTGATTTTTTCACAAAAAATTGGGGCCAAGAGCAGGACCCTTATGTCCAAAGATTTGTCAATGTGAACAATGCTAACTCTGAAAGTGGGAAGCCTTTTTTTCTCTTTTGTTCTTTTTTGACACATAAAGGCAGCAAGGGCACCATACCAGCCCTTTAATTTCATGCTTTTTCATCTTTTTTGGGTCCTGTCCAACTTTGTTTACACCTTTGACTGACCTTGACATATTTGCTAATTATTGCAAGAATACGAAGGACTAACTGAACAATTCACTAACCTAACATGACCTTTGTTTTTCACAAGTTGTCAGATATTCCAATTATACAACAATATTTTATGGATACTGGTAGAAGGTCATCTCCCAATTTGGTTTTACTTATATGGCTTATTGATCTGATAATGTGCATAAACACACACAGACACATGAGCATTCCAAACCAATGTAAATTATGCAGTGATGTTTTGAGCGTGACACTTTCATATCTTTACTTGCTGATGCAATAGTTGGAACTTTGAAGAAGGTTCTCTAAATGCATTGAGCATGGAAAACAATGAAAGCGAAAGCACAACAGCACCTTGATTAAAATTTAATAACTTCATAAAGTGGATATAATGTGTGCATGACAGGTAGTAATTTGGGTATTAGATTAAAGCAAATAAGCTTAGGATCTGATGCAGACCAATAGAACAGTAAAATGGAAATGTAAATTCAGATGATGGAAATGCAATTTGATTAAAAGATAACAGGAAAGAGATACAGTAGTAAATACTACTCCAGAGCTAAGCTCCTATGAAGAAAGCATAATTCTCCATTCTCTCTTACAATAGCAATGATTCCAGATCCTTTTCTTACTAACAGAATTTACCCTTTATACAAATATCCCCATGATTCCCGTAACTAACTTCCCTAGCTCTATTTCTCACACTGCCAGCTCACCTTCATTCTAGGTGCTTCCATGCTTGCCCTTCCTTGCATACACGCGCCACACCTTGGGCCTTGGACTAATTGTTCCAGCCCACTTCTGACTTGGGGCCCTATCAATGCCCTCCCCTTGAGACACAACCTTGTCCTCAAGGTTGAAAGCGGGAAATTGATTCAAAAGTAATTGCTCATTTTCCCAAGTTGCCTCCTCAGCAGGTTTCCCCTGCCACTGAACCAGGAACTGTTTCACCTCCTCATCATGCTGCAAAATGACTCGAGTAGCCAACACCGTAGCAGGTTCAACAGTTTCCACAAACTCCCCATCCATCCCTTGAGGTAGCTCTTGTTCCACAGAATAATTCCCAACTGCCTTTTTGAGTAAAGAGATGTGAAACACAGGATGAATGCGTGAAGTTGCAGGCAAGTTGAGTTTATAAGCCACTGCCCCTACACGTTCCAAAACTTCAAACGGGCCAAAGTACCGTGCTGCCAATTTGGGATTAATCCGCTGAGCCACAGACTGCTGGCGGTGGGGACGCAATTTAACAAAAACCCATTCCCCAACAGCAATCTCCTTGTCATGCCTTTTCTTGTCAGCTTGGGACTTCATTCTGCCCTGAGCTCGAACCAAATGTTCCTTAAGTTGGCGAAGGGCCTCATCACGGTCAAACAATTCCTGAGCCACAGCTTCCACCTTTGTCTCTCCAGATGTGAATCGTAAAATAGTAGGAGGCTCTCTTCCATATACCGTGGCAAAAGGGGTTTCCCCTGTGGAAGCATGGAATGTAGTATTGTACCAATACTCAGCCCAGTGCAGCCACGTTAACCATGTACGAGGCTGGTCAGCGATGAAGCAACGCAAGTATGTCTCGAGACAGCGATTTATTACTTCCGTTTGACCATCCGTTTCGGGATGATAAGCGGTACTCATTGCCAAATGAGTCCCTTGAAGCTTAAATAATTCTTTCCAGAAGTTGCTTACAAAAATTGGGTCGCGATCGCTGACTATCGAACGGGGAATTCCATGGAGCCTCACCACTTCTTTTGCAAACACCTCCGCTACCATGCGAGCTGTGTAAGGGTGTTTGAGAGGGACAAAGTGTGCATACTTGGACAATCTATCCACGATGATAAAAATAGTGTCGACGCCTTTGACCTTGGGCAAACCGGTGATGAAATCCATGGATACATCATCCCAAATTCTATCTGGAATTGGCAGAGGTTGGAGAAGGCCTCCAGGGGAAGTAGCCAAATACTTTTGGCGCTGACAAACATCACAGCCACGTACAAACTCCTGGATAACTCCTTTCATTCCTATCCAATATAAATTGGCTGCCATGCGTCGGTAAGTGCGGTAGAACCCGGAATGCCCTCCTTGCGGCGTTGCGTGGAATTCAATAAGCAACTTAGGTATCAGCTGAGAAGTGGCAGAGATCACCATGCGGTTCTGGTAGTATAGCACTCCTTGGACATATGAAAATCCTGGTCTGCTGGTGGGATTTTCTCCCAAGTCTTGGATGATTTTAGCAAGCTTCTGATCCTGATGAACTTCCTGAATCAAAGTTGCCCCTTCGGTCCAGTTTGGATAAGAGGCCAGAACTTGACACTCACCATCCTCGTATACACGAGATAAAGCATCAGCTCCTTTGTTGGTGACTCCCGGCTTATACACGATATCAAAGCGATATCCTAATAACTTTGCTGCCCAATTCTGCTGATCCACCGTGGTTATTCTCTGATGAAGCAATTGTCGAAGACTCTTCTGATCAGTGCAAACCGTGAAGTGTCTTCCCAAGAGGTATGGACGCCAATGCTGAATAGCTAGAACTATGGCCATCAATTCCTTCTCATAAGCTGACTTAGTCAAGTTGCGTTCACTTAGAGCCTTGCTGTAGTACGCTATAGGCCTGCGATTCTGTAGAAGAATTGCTCCTATTCCCCTTCCCGATGCATCGCACTCGATGGTAAAAGGTTGGTTAAAGTCTGGCAAAACCAACACAGGGGCAGTAGTCATACGTTCTTTCAAACTTTCAAACGCTGTCTGGGCCTCCGGATTCCATTTGAATCCATCCTTCTTAGTCAGCTCCGTGAGTGGCCTTGCAATTTTTCCATAATCTTTGACGAACTTCCGATAATACCCGGTGATTCCCAGGAAACCCCGTACCCCTTTGACATTCTTTGGTACTGGCCAGCTAGTAATACTCTGAATCTTCTCTGGATCCATGGCCACACCCTCACATGAGACAACATGCCCCAAATATTCCACAGAATTCTGGGCAAACGAGCATTTCTTATGGTTGGCCACCAGTTGCTGTTCCCTTAGTTTCTCAAGTACAGCAGCCAATAGAGAGAGATGGGAAGACCAATCTGTGCTATACACCAGGATGTCGTCGAAGAAAACTAACACCCCTCGACGGAGCAAACTCCGGAATACTCCATTCATTAGTGCTTGAAAGGTCGAAGGAGCATTCATCAGCCCAAAAGGCATTACCAAATATTCGTAATGGCCTTCGTGTGTGCGGAATGCAGTCTTGTGGACATCTTCCTTTTTGACCAAAACTTGATGGTATCCCGATTTGAGGTCTAGCTTGGAGAAATAGCTCGCTCCATGTAATTCATCGAGTAGCTCTTCGATCACTGGGATTGGATATTTGTCAGGCACTGTGGCTTTGTTTAATTCACGATAATCCACGCACATCCTCCAAGACCCATCTTTCTTCTTCACCAAGATAACTGGGCTTGAGAAAGCACTTTGGCTGTGCCTAATGATACCTGATTGAAGCATTTCCCTAACTTGTTTTTCTATCTCATCCTTGTGGTGATGTGAGTACCTATAGGGCCTCACATTTACTGGGCCGTGGCCTTCTACCAGAGTAATTTGGTGCTCTTTCTGACGTTTTGGAGGCAAACCAATTGGTGCAGCAAAAACATCATCGAACCCTGCTAGCAATGTGGCTAGTTGTTGCTCCTGAACCAAAGTTAAGTGGGATGCCTTCTTCTCGGTGCCAGCAGTAACGTGGGTAATCACAGAAGTAGCTCGATAACTCTCTTCAATTCCCCACTTGTTGTTGCCCAAAAAGCTCTGCAAAGCCTCTCCGTCTTTCTCAGTACAGTCAAGCCCTCTGAGACAAATCCATTTCCCTTCATACAAGAATTTCATTGTTTGTTTTCCCCAATGTACCTTCATCTCCCCCAAAGTTGCGAGCCACGCGATGCCCAACACCAAGTCAATTCCATCTAAATCAAACAACAGAGCGTCCACCTTAGTTTGGTAGTCATCAATTCCTACCTCTAACTGTCGACACTCACCTCTGGCTATGGCTCTGTAACCATCCCCCAAACGGATTCGCAACACTGGGGTTGATTGTACTAACCATCCCATAGTTTCCACCACCCTTCGCGATACAAAATTGTGTGTAGCGCCACTGTCGACCAGAATCACCATGGGTACACCATGGATTGCACCCTGTAACTTCATGGTTTGTGTCTGGATTGGTTCAGCTCCCAATCGCATGATACTGCACTCGCCGTCTACCTCTGCCTCCGTCGCGTCGGCTTCAGGCTCTGGGTCGTCTCCTCCTTCGTAAAAATCGTCAGTCAGCATTATCCTGAGTTGCCTATCGGGGCACTGGTGCAGAGGATGATATTTTCCTCCGCATTTGAAGCACAATCCCTTCTGGCGACGATCCAGAAGCTCCTGGTATGGTAGGTGCCTCACTCCCCGATCTCGTGGTGGTGTGCGAGGGGTACCCTTGTCGTCTCGCCGCTCTCCCTTGTCTTCACGGTTCTTGACCATGACCCATCCTTGATTAGAGCTTTGACCCGGTGGGCCTGACCCGGAATTGGACTGTTGGGCCACTCGGGTCAAAGGGCCCGATCCAAAACCTGAACGAGAGCCTCCTCCTTTTGACCCAGAAGTGGGGTGTCCTGGACCATGGAGCTCCGTCTCCACCGCTCTAGCAAGGGGAATCAACCGCGAGCGTGGCAGAGATACTAAGGTGCGCATGCTTCGGACTCTTGCTCGAATGTCTTCCCTAAGGCCATGGATGAAGTACCCAAAGTACTGTTCATCGGGAAGATTTGGAGCTTGAGATAGCAAACGTTCAAATTCCAGCACATACTCATCAATGGTCCCCTTCTGCTGAAGATCTGAAAGCTGCTCGAACACATCTCCCTTGCTTGCTGACCCATAGCGTTCCAACAATTCGTTGGTGAGCTTTTCCCAGGTCAAACCAGGATCGAGATGCAACAAGGAATTGAAGTAGTGGATCGTTGATCCTTCCATACACAAGTGTGCTAGGTTCACTTTGACCTCAGGACTCGTGCCCATGACATGGAAGTATACCTCAGCTCGAGCAATCCATCCTGCAGGGTCATCTCCATTAAACAGAGGTAGCTCGACTTTCTTAGCCGATTTCCTAAATTCATCCAAGTGTCCTCCATCAAGCCTAGTCCATCCAGATACATAAGAAGGTCCTCCGTTCTCCTTCTCCGATCTGACAGGGTTGGGGTTATCGCGGTTACTACCAGAGTCTTCCTTCTCTGGCGTTGGTTTGCCCACATTCTGCGCCAGGAGTTCAAGCAACTGCGCTTGATTGTTGTCAGCTTTCTCCTGCATCAGGACAAGGGTGGTACGAAGATGAGCTACTTCGTCTTCAAGCGCTGCAACCTTTGCATCCATTTTCTTTGCTGTTTTCTGCGGTGGCATCAATCAGACTTCCCGCACTAGTATCAGTCTCGTGATTATCCGGTAGGTCGGACCAATTTGATGCAAACCAATAGAACAGTAAAATGGAAATGTAAATTCAGATGATGGAAATGCAATTTGATTAAAAGATAACAGGAAAGAGATACAGTAGTAAATACTACTCCAGAGCTAAGCTCCTATGAAGAAAGCATAATTCTCCATTCTCTCTTACAATAGCAATGATTCCAGATCCTTTTCTTACTAACAGAATTTACCCTTTATACAAATATCCCCATGATTCCCGTAACTAACTTCCCTAGCTCTATTTCTCACACTGCCAGCTCACCTTCATTCTAGGTGCTTCCATGCTTGCCCTTCCTTGCATACACGCGCCACACCTTGGGCCTTGGACTAATTGTTCCAGCCCACTTCTGACTTGGGGCCCTATCAGGATCCTGAATTGGTGCTGATTTGAAACCAGTCAATCCAAAATTTCCCTTTCAATTTGACCGTTAACATGTTTAAGACCGTTAAGTAAAATAACAAGCAAATTTTAACACACTTTAATAGGATTCAAGGGCCATTAATTGACCTACAATGGATTCAAGCCCTTTTCTAAACCATATAGCATCTATCCAAATCACTTATGATTAATGGCAGCTCTTTTTCACTTTATTTAAAGAGTTTTATGGTATAAAGAAACTCACTAATCTTGTTTTGAATCAGCAACCTTTAGTTATAGCAGTTACTAATGCCAGATTCGTGTCAACTAGCTGGTTTCTAGAGAGGCTTATTCTTGTCATGTACCACACAAGGTTGTATTTGCCTAATATATAATATTGTGGTTAGGTGCATCAGGGACGATATTCATGAAACATGCATTTTTTATGAAAGTTAAAAATATTATCCTGAAATTTTTATGTACTCCCTCCGGTCCTATTTATAAGCATAAAAGAGAAGAAAAATCTTGGTCCTTTTTATAAGAATCAAATGAAAGTTTGAGCTATATTAATTAATTTTTTCCAATAATGCCCTTATTAATTCTAACTTGTAAAATGTGTCTCATTAATTATTCTCTCTCTTTTCCACTTTCCAACACTAATAACAAAGGGTAATTTTGGAAGTTCATTTTAATTTAAGACAAATTTAATGCATTTTATCTAGTTTAACTACATTTCTTAAACTATGTGAATTTTTTTTTTCTTGCTTATAAATAGGATCGGAGAGAGTAATTAAGATCTTGAAAAAAATAATTGTCTACCTAATATACTATTTATTATACTTCAACCCTTAAACAAATCAGCAGACTGAATGTGTAATTAAAAAAATGAGATGGTGTTTATAAAGAAATTTAATGAACCATATTTATTATATGGTTCAACTGCCCCAGCGACAAAATATTTATAGTACTGTGCATGAATGCAGCTGGCAGAGGATAACCATCAGCATTGAAACTGAGTACAAACCCCAAGGAATAAATTAAACACACAAACCTAACTTTGTCATTCACAATTAAGTGTGGTCTAACAAGGGTCTCATGTAAGAAGGACAATTCATATGGATCAAGTAAACGTGGCTGAGACCCAAAATAAATTCAGTTAGACTAGTAGGAGTAAAAGAAAAGCTGTGTACATTGATCATTAGGCTCATTTGGGTTGTTACTTGTTAGGAAGGCATGATGCAGTTATGATTGTTCACAAACTCTGATGCTTCTCATGCTGCAAAGGAAACATTTTTATATGGAGACGAACAGAACAGCTCCTATTTCAATGCACAATTGCAGTGGCATGAAGGAGAAGAGAGACAAAATGTATTTAGATCAGTGTTGTGTTGTCTGAATTGATTATCATAAAAGTGATTTAAAAGTGAAGTGTTTTATGTTTCGATGCGTCTATGGAAAAAGTTATTTGTATAGGTTAGTCTTGTGAAACACAAATATGAAATCCCACAATTATATATGTTCATTGCAGAAACTACTCTCCTAACTTCTCATCAAAATTGGTTTTGGGACTAATATTTTTTTAAGATGATTGTCAAAACATCAACATAACCACCTAGAAGTGGTTCTGGTCAATGACAATTGATTTTCGCTCAGGCTCTCATTTGACATAGCAACTTGAGTTATTCATTTGAACTACCTATGGATCTAGGTGGCATTGTGTTGTCAAGATCACCTCACTCCTTAATCAAATGAGTTAGATTTCTTTAACCTGCCTGTGGTATTGCTTATCTACCTAGTATCATCAATGGACTGCCGATAGACCTAACCATATATGATAGCTGGGAACTAGAAGCCATTAATGAGAGAGAGAAACCCCTGCTTTTAGTACCATTTATCTTTGACCATGGCAAATTTGAAGCTAGAAGCCAGCTAGTCAATAATTTAGGATATTAAACCAATGCTGTGAGAGTAGTTTCTTTTTATGATTTGGATTCCTCGCCATAGAACCCAATTTTTGAAATCTGTATTAGAAGTTGATTTGAAAAAGATTGTTTAAGTAAGAACAGACACAAACATACACAACATCTCTACTTTAACATAAAAGATTGCTCTTTCTCCACACCTGCATTATGATCATATCTGGGAATTACTGATGCCACATAAGACAGGATTAAGTGGCAAGAAAACTTGTCAGGGTCTTAATATGTTATATGTTGCTCACTATATTAGTAGCCCAAATTCATTAGAGATATGATCAATGTAGTTCTCATGTAGAGTAACACAATTATTTTCTCTTGAGTTAGTTACCTTTTTAGGTAGCATCAGACGATTCAGACCCACTTAAAATCTTGATATGACAAATCTTGGGAAAAAAAAGGACTATCATACAATCATGAAAAAGAAAGTCCCCGCACTCCACATAAAGTAATCCTAATACATAATACATAGAGACACAAATCCAAAGCATGAGAGTCATCATCAAGTCAATCTTCTACTTGATTAGCTTCCCTTTGAAATATTATACAATGATCAAACCTCATAATATTTGTGAAGGTTGGGCTTATCCCTTGAAGGCTACGTGGAAGAGGGACATGTTCTATTGTTTCCACAAATATGGAAGTTCATTATATCAGTTTGGAGGTTTTGAGGGTCACTATTGCTGGATTCAAGTTGTTGCCAAATTATTTTGTTAATTAGGGGTGGGTATCTTGTAATTCTCCTTGGAAATTATGTTTGACATTAGGTAAGGGTACTCTTTTTCCTTTGGTAGTTTTTCCCAAGAGGGTTTTTCTTAGTAAGGTTTTAATGAGGCATTTTCCCTAAAGTCTTTTTCCTTGGAGAGGGTGGGTTTCTTAGGCTGAAGGCAAGTTGTCACTGAAATTACTATGTATTTTGCTGTTTTTCCCTTTTCTTTCATTCTTATATTGGGTTGAAGTACCCCTTGTACTTCACTTCAATATAATTCTTATTGCTTACCGAAAAAAATCAAAGCTCATAATATACTTGAAAAAAAAAACAAATAAAAAAATATAGTATTGGACAAGAGAATAACTAGAGTGAGAAAAGAGTGAAAGTTTTGCGTAAAGGAAAAAAAAAATCATAAACCACCTACCTCCAATTGACACTCAATTTTAAGACAATTTTTAACAATCACAAAGTGGAAAATTTTTACTTTATGGCATTTAAAAATCGCCACAAAAATGAGTGTCAATAGGTGTCATTCCCTATTCAGTAGTTCACGTATCACGACTATTGCATAAAGCAAAGCAACACTAGACCTTAAAAGTTCACCTACATCACATTGAACTTAATAAACTCAGTTTTAGAAAATCCAACCTAGTTCAGCCTATTTTCATTGACCATTTACATGTATATGAGCATAGATTTATTTTTGTTATGAAATTCCAGGCTAAGATAGTGGAAAGGCCCATTTGAAATTTGATTGGACTGAGCCCATAAGGCAAAGCCCCTTCTTTGACAACACCCTCTCCTCGTCTTACCACTTCACTGTCTGCTGAGCTGACCCAGAACAACGAGATGGCGGTGGCGGCCAAATGTGCTCGGAAAACCCTCCAACAAGCTTCGTCCTCCACCAAAACCCTCTTCTCTCGTCGATCTTCCTCACCTTCTTCTGCTTCTTCTTCTCCATTCGCCACTAAATTCAACGGCTCTCCTTCTTCTTCCTCTCAATTTGCAACTCACAAACGCCCACTCTCTTGTCCCTGGTAAATTTCACTCCTTTTTACCTGCATCATCATTTTCTACCTTATTTGCTTCACCCCTTTTGTGATTTCAAGCCAAAAATGGGTTTTCATTTTTTTTTTCATCTATGCATCTGAATTATATGGTTGCTTTCTAGGTTCCCTGTTCAGCTGGCTGGTGCACAAGTGTCTTTGACGCCATTGCATAGTGCCACTGCCTCTGCATTGTTCACTTCTCTGCTGTCTCTTCACAATACCAACTGGGGTTGTCTCTCAGAAGGTATCTATATTCCTTCTTCCTTCACATTTTGGCCTAGTACCATGAGTTTATAAGAACTATTCTTTGTCATTTTATTCAATTGTCAACAATATAGTTATTTTGTCTTGAAAATCACAGCTTCTGGGGATAAAAGGTCATAGCATCACAGTTCAAATTTCTTATCATTTGTCAATTTTCTATTTGCCATGATATGGCTCTAATAACTACTTACTATTGATATAGAATAGGATTGTAAGTCAGGAATTGGCAGGTATGGCGTTACGTCCTTTCCCTAACTAGATCTTAGGTTGTTCGTATGCCTGCATCTTTTGATGTGTGAATTATCAACATGGAATAAAACAAGTAAAAAGAACAGGCTTGATTGAACTTTGCAATTTTATTTATTTGGACATTTTAAGTATAAGATAATGTAGTGATCGTTCAAGCATAACCATCATTGGTTTTCCTTGAGGTACAATATTCTTTTGTGCTCTGCAAGTTTATTTGTTTTAGCATTTTAGTACTATAAGATAGTATAGTACTATAGTGATCATTCAGAATTTCATATACAACCATAACTATATTTCCTTTAGGTACAATACTTTTTTGTTCTTTGCAATTTTAATTATTTGGCATTTTAGGTATAAAATATTGTAGTGATCATTCACACATAACAGTCATTAATTTTCCCTCAAGTTTCTTTTGCACTTAACAGCTTTATTTGTTTTAGCATTTTGAGTATAAGATAGTGTAGCGATCGTTCAAACATAGCTGTTAGTGATGTTACATCAAGTACAATATTCTTTTGTACATTTTGTTGTTTGTCACAAGACTTAAGTTTCTTGTGGCAGGGAGTATGAAGTGGTAATAGTCTTTGATACATTACTATTATACTTTCCTTATTACCTTTATTTTCTGTTAGTTTGTTTGTCACTAGTTCACCAAAACTAGCCCAATTCCATTAAGAAATGCAGTTGGTAAATTGTTTCCTAATTTCTAATGTTTGAACAGGTTAAGTGTCAGTTGTTTCATTAACAGCGTGGGACTTCTAAACAATGTTTTAAATACTTAAAGGGAAAAAAATTACTTTAAACTTTTACATCATTAAAAGGAAACTATTTATACTGCTTAGTTTGGCTTAAGGATAGATCACATATGATAGAACCAAGGGGCATTTAAAATCCCATCTCTGTGTAGTGTTCATGACAGGTATAGGCCGATGGAGTTAGGAATGAGTGAAATTTTATCCTAAAAGAGTTGGTCCAATTATGATTGACTCAAACAAAGTGAGTTCATAGAATCAATCTTAATGACATGAGGGGAACAGATGAGTATAGAGAGATAAACTCTAACTTGCTGAGTGAAAAAGCAAAGCAGTGGCCTTAGAAAAGATGATGTTATATTGCTCATGCTGACTTTGGGGAGGAGATCCATAGCAAAACTTGTGGTATGACGCTGGTAGACTATGGGCCGCTTTGTGCGTGTATGAAAGGGAAAAGAAGTTGCTTTATGTAAACGCTTCTGTAAACACTTTTGAAAACTTCAGCAAAACTAGCCTGTGTTGAAAATTAAATTCTTAAACAAACAGATTCCAAGACTTTGTAATGGGCTGTTTTATAATAGTTTTTTCTTTAATTTAACTGAATTAAGACTTGGCAGAGTGGAGGCTCGTGTTTCGTTTTGTAGCTCACCTATTTAGTAATTACAACTAAGCCAAAATGAAGACAAGGTTGGTTTGTATGATATTAAAGGTTTGGGTACAACCTTGCAGACTGCGACAAACTCTATGCCTATTTTGTAAGTCAAATGCTTAAATAAAACTCTTTAAGAAAAGGGTTTCACTAGAAAGATTGGATATGCTCCACTCTAGCTGGCATGAAGTTTAATCAGATGTGGGGATAGGGTTTATTGATAAAGTAGCTTCTGTTTATGGTTAGTATACTTGTTTTATTATTTCCTTGAATGTTTCTTCCTCTTCTCAACATCTAATGTTTTTCTTTTGATCATAGAAAATGATGTTGCTTTGTAGTCTGTTTTTTTATGCATCCTGTGTTATCATAGTACTTTCCTAGCTTCAATCATCAGTGAAAACTGGATAGTATTTTGGCATTTTGAAGTCCTCTTGTCTAATGATATTTTGAATAACTTAATTATCTTGCTTCTTCACTAGTATAATGATAGATTGCTTTGTCATGTTTGTGTTAGGTGTTATAGTTCTATGAGGACTAAGGAGTGCTCTCAACACACTTTCTAACACTTATTAAAAAATTTGTTGACTTTGCAAAAATAAACCAATCGTATGAAGAGTGTTAGGGAGGGTGTTCAAAAGAGTGTGTTGCTAGCATATCTCTTAGTTCTAGTTCCCCTAGGGTTTGTACCCTTAATTATTTGACATAGTATTGGCTACAAAATGGCTGTTGGTTGGGTTTGGATGTAGAATCTAATAATAAAATTAGTTACCAAAAACACATCTCCCTTAATACCACCAGAAACTTGACATTTACTTTCTCTATGTTGTACCAGGTTTTGCAACACCTCTATAGCATGCCGAGGACATCTTGCTTTTAGGCCATCCAGATACCACTAGGTGCAGGCTTTGTTCCAATACTTGTTTCTAACAGGTGCTGCGATTAATAATGTAATTTGATTCCTTTATCTTTATTTACTGAGACTGTCAAGTGCACAGTCAACCTGTTGAGCCGTACAAAGTGTTTAATCCTTCAATTTTGGAAAATTTTCCATGTAAAATGTATTCCAGTGTTTAAGTGATTTATTTTGCATGAATTTGCAGTTGAGATTTTTGCTTGGTCATGTGATCTCCTGTTTCTTTACTCTATGACATCTCAGACATTGCTTTTGCACAGTAATCTGGATGGACTTAGTTGCTGGATGAACTTGCTATTGGAACATCTTTTTTGTTGTTGTCAGTAATGTTAGTAAATTTTTGTCCTCCTCAAGGTTCGAACCCTGAACCCTTCACCCTTCATCTCACTCAACCCTTATGTCTCTAGCTATTGGAACATTATTTTGAATACACTTTTCAACACAATCGTCATAATTAGTCTATTTTTTAAGAAGTTAGCCCACTTTTTGATAGTTAATCAATTTACTAGGTAAATCAATCTTCAGAAAATAGATCAAACACAGACATTCTGTTAAAGAGAGTGTTCAAAGAATGTGTAGCTAAGGATGAACTAAGAAATGTTACCTTGTGTTATGCAATCTTCATGATAAAGTTATGTAGACAACAGAAAATATAAGCTGTATCGGCTAATTGAAATTCAGGATGTGTCAATGTTTTCCGTAGTCCACTTGAATTGAATCTTCACATCATTATTTGAGGTGATAGTAGTTGACATCAAGTGGCCGAATAATTAAAATCACCAAATTCAAATAAGAAACTTCAATATTTATTTTAGATTTAGTAATTATAATTCTAGGCCCACCCTCCCAAGAATACGCTCCTTGTTACTGGTAGGTAGACTCACTAGTCCCATAACTTATCTCATGTCCTTGATTAAACCTGTTTGAAAATCTATCTATATATATTAGAAAAGAACAACTTCTAGCATGACGTGTCGCTCTCACAGGCCAAGTTAGTGACGTGTCGCTCCGAGATTAATTCTCACTTAATTATTTACCCATCAGCTTTTCCACCTATTAATTCTCATTTAATAATTTACACATCAGCTTTTCCACCTTGGCCCTATTTGCCACATTAAATTTTAGATTTGATTAGGATTTAGGTTGTTTATTTCTTGATTTAATATTAATTTATTTTTAGAGCATTAATTAATTTTTATGGTATTTTTATTGAATTTTCGGATTCTTAATTAATTCATAATTTTATGAGTTTTTATTGTGATTTGCTAGATTTTGATAGTTTTTATCTATATTTATTTAGTACCTTTTTAAATTTTAGATTTGATTAGGATTTAGGTTGTTTGTTTTTATGTATCTTTGTTAGATAGTTTATGTTAAAAAATCTTCCTAAAAAATATTGTTTTTTATATAGAGTATCAATATCAATCTATATTAGAAAATAAAAAGGGTTAGAAGAGTAAAAAACCTTCATACGTTCTCTATCTCCAAAATTCTCACACAATTTTCTCTATTTCTCTCTTCTTCATCTCAACCATGACAAACCTCATATCATATATGCTTCAAAAACAACATGGACCTTCACTTCAATGGACCTTCACAAGTTTCTTTGATGTTGTAAGCTTGTGAATTAGGCTAACCAAATCTTACTGTAGTGTGTTATCCAAATCTTAAGGTTAATGGCCATAAGTACGTACTTTAATTTGAGGCATGTACTACTAACAAAGATTGATATATAGGTGCATTTGAATGTATGTGAACATTTATACAAACATAGTCTTAGTGACTAACATAAGCAAGGTGAGATCAATAAAAAAATATTGTGCATATAAAATAAAAATCAGAAAAATTCACTAAAAATACAAAATAATTTAATTAATACTCTAGAAATAAATAAATAAATAAATAAAGATAAAATCAAAAAATAAACAATCTAAATCCTAATCAAATCTAAAATTAAAAAATGTATTTTTTATGAGAATATAATTAACCTGAGATCAATAAAAAAATATTTTGCATATAAAACAATAGAAAATATATATTTTTTAATTAATCGAGGTATGTGGAAAAGTAGTGTGATTCATTTCACCTTGCAATTTAGATTTTTTCATAGTTTTGGTGGGATTCTTCTACAACTGGATACCTATAGGTTAGTGTTAATTTGGAATTGCCAAATCCTATTGCTAGGTTGCATTTTTTTTCTTCTGGAATGGTGAATTTTCTTTTTGTTGTATATTTTATTAATATTTCAAAAGATTTAAAGTGAATTTAAATTAAAAATATTTATCTATTTATGATTGGCATCCCGTTTATGTTTACAATTAAAATATTGATTACATGGTTAATATGTTACCATTCAATATTTCCCTCTCTGTTCTTATATAAGTTTTTTTTGTGCCAAACGTTACCTTCCCTCTCATAATGTACATGGTAAAAGGTTTTCAATTCCCGTGAAAAACATACCGCCAGTCTACCAGCACCTTTCATAAGTTCTAAACCATATAGTTGCATATTCCCTTAAAAGTTAATTAATTTTTATCGTATTTTTATTAAATTTTCGGATTTTTATTTAATTCAGGGTTTTATGAGTTTTTATTGTGATTTGCTAGACTTTGGTAGTTTTTATCTATCTTTAATTAGTACCTTTTTAAATTTTAGATTTGATTAAGATTTAAGTTGTTTATTTCTTGATTTTAGCTTGGATCTTTTATTTTATTTTGAGAGTATTAATTAATTTTTATGGTGTCTTTATTGAATTTTAGGTCTTTATTTAATTTATGATTTTATAAGTTTTTATTGTAATTTGCTAGATTTTGAGAGTTTTTATCTATCTTTAATTAGTACCTTTTTAAATTTTAGATTTGATTAGGATTTAGGTACTTTAATTCTTGATTTTTTCTTAATTTGTTATATTTTTATTTATTGTGAATTCCAGGAAAATGGAGCTGATCTGGTGCGGAGGGACCACAGAGCTACCATGGACACGCAGAGATTTGATGGTTGCTAGGTGAATTTGACAGAGTTTCTCATTAACTGCGGACTAGAGCTCATAGGTTACTGCATATAAGGTTTGATGTACATTTATGGAGGGTGAAAGGATATTACTCCGGAAAATCAACCATTATTAATGTGAATGCAATCATTATTAATTTTAAAATCTTATTTTTAATTATAGAGATTTTTTATGTATATGTAACGTGAGATTTTGTTTTATATAAAAACTATCATTGTAAAATCTTCTTTTTAACTTTAGAGATTTCTTTATGTATATGTAACGTGAGATTTTGTAAAACCCCAACGATTTCTTTATACAGTTAACTTCTTTATTTCTCTGATAAATGAGCATCCATTTAGTAAGATGATTTGCATCTAAAGCTGCTCTGAAATCTAAAAGCTATTGTTGTTTGTATTTGGGTTTACTTTTCAATTTATATGTTTTAATTTTATATTACAATAATGCTACCTACGTGAGATTTTGTTTTATATAAAAGGTATAATTATAATTTTTTTTAAACAATCATTATATTCTAAATTAATTGATTGATATTATGTCAAATTTCAAATAAAGTCAAATGAGATACCAACCGAATGCTTTCAGTTACTCCCTCCGTCCCCTATTATAAGTCACTTTTACCTAATTCTCTAGGATTAAGAAAAGTGGTTAGAATTAGTTAGTTACAGTAAATTGGTATCTTTTTTCCTAAACTGACCACATTTAAAAGTATAACAATTCAATGAATCTCATCTACCTCTCTTTTCATATTAATGTTCCACTATCTTGAAAACCCCCCTTCCACCAATAAAAAAAAAAAGTTTTGGAAGTTTTTTGAGTAGATATAAATGAAAGTGACCTCGATAATAAAGAAAAATATTGGAAAGTTGGAAAATTCTTTAAATGCTACAAGGGTAAACATGGAGAGAAAAAATTAATGTTGCATAGATATTGTAAAGTGACTTATATTTTGGGACAAAAAAAAACTCACAAAAAGTGACTTATGGGACGGAGGGAGTATAAATGACGAGGAGAAATTTCTGCACCTAAAATTCATTTCCAAAACAAATCTATCTTGGCTAATTTGAAAATTTTAAATCTATATTGATTTATGAAATTTAAAAGATTTTGTTTCTCTGATAAATGAGAATCCATTGAGTAAGAAGATTTGCATCTAAAAGCAGTTGTTGTTTGTATTTGCGTATAATTTTCAATTGTATGTTTTAATTTTAAAGTACTACAATGCTATCTACGTGAGATTTTGTTTTATATAAAAAGTATCATTATACTTTTTTTATACAATCATTAAATTTTAAACTAATTAATTGATATTAATTTAATAGAATAAATTTAATATAATTAACTTTAGTATTATTTTCAAAATTTTAAGAGTGTATATTTATATAAGTATATAACTATAATAATTTAATAGTAAGAAAAGTACGAGGAATACAAAATATTAATACATATGTACTATAAAATTATGACCTGAATTTATTAGTGCTAACAAATTAGAGTTACGAGATCTCACGGGGAGAAACATTTTACATGAAAATAAAAAATTGTACGAGTTAAAAAAAATAAAATTCATTTTTTATAACTTAAGTGTATTTTTAATAATTTAAAAAATAATTATATATTTATGTATTGTTATATATCTAAAACACAAAAACATTACCCTTTATGCAACACGAGTATACATCTTCACAAACAAAATTCAGTTATACCTCACATATGAAAAAATTAAAGCTTTTGGTTTATTAACTTCTGTGTTTTTTAAAATTTGTGCTCTTTAAATATCTACATCTTTATTATGATTATTCTTATATTCTTAGCATCTTAAATATTTATAATTTAAAATATGAATCGATGTATCAAATACAATAGACATATTCCCCGTGCAACGCGCGGGTAAAAAAGCACTAGTTGTATGGAATTTGTCTTCTTTTTTTGGGCTAAGAGATGCGATACAGTAAAATGTTGGGAATACACCAAGAGTGAGAAAAATAAAATAGAAAGAAGTAATATATCTCATGTATGATATGATGCGATAAGAAGTAAGAGATAAAGAAAAAATAAGGTGTATGTAGGATATATTAGTTGCTTTGGGTCTATCTTAATTGAACCACACAAGCAAACCCATGATCAATAAATATATTTTCATATTATTAGTATTGAATAATTAGTAATATATTTTCACTACAAATAGCTGCAGGTATGAGAAATTAAGGATGCACACAGATAAAGATCAAGCTGACTATTCCCCCAAATTTTGTCTTAATTGTTTATTTCAATAATGAAATTTTGACATATCAATAAAAAGAATAGGCACATAAGTTTGTTACCACCTCACTTCTATATATTTGTAAGGCTATTTTTAATTGACTTACTAAAATTTTATTAAAAATGAGAGAAGATTTTGATCACTTCATCTAGAAAGGAGGTGATCTGTGCTAGTGAGTGAATTTTATGAACGTTAAGTAAAAGAAGAAAAAAAAAGTTTGTGTGTTATATGACCATTCTGCGAACAGATAAATATGTTTTGACATTTTAAATACACTCACACCTAATGAGATATAAGAAGATAAAAGACAAGTAAATGATATAATATGTGATTTTATATAAAAATAAGAGGAGATATAACAGAAGTGAGAGAATATGAGTTTGAAAAGAAACTGAAGTTAGAATGAATCATAACCAGGCCAACTATTACATGACTTTTAGTGTGACATAACAGTCCAAGCTGAGCTTTACATCACTGCATGTAGCGGATTTCACCTAATGAGGACAAGACTTATTTGACTATGAAAGGCATCAAAGTTAACCTTTAGTTGCACATAATATCAATATCAAAATCACACAGTATAAATCCAGGGAAAACTAGACAATTAATTTCTAGTCTGTTCAGTAAAAAAGAAAAAGAAAAAGAAAAAAAAAACAATCCGTTGGTGATATGTCCCACAGAGTCATATATGACCGTTAGACCAACGTTCTTCTAAAAGTATGAATTTCGAAAAACAACAAACAACGCTCACAAGAACAACCCAGCGAAACAGTTTCATCAATTCCACGCTTTCTTCTTCTCTTCTCCCAAAGATTCAACAATGGCAACACTAGCACCTGGAATCTTGATGAAGCTCCTCAACGGACTCAACACCGGCGTCAAACCCACCAGCGAGCACCGCAGCTCGCTGTTACAGGTAACCGACATCGTCCCCGCCGATCTCGACGAGAAGAGCCTCTTCCCGAAACAAGGCTTCTACATCAAAGTCTCCGACTCCTCACACTCCATCTACGCCGCACTTCCCTCCGATCAAGACGACATCGTTTTCAGCAACAAGATGCAACTGGGTCAGTTCATCTACGTCGACCGGTTGGAACCCGGTTCCCCTGTTCCCGTTCTCAAAGGCGCTAAACCACTCCCCGGTAGACACCCTCTCGTCGGAACGCCGGAACCGTTAATGGGTCTCCGTGACAAGAAGGAAGCGCCGCAGCCGCCACGTGGTGGCGGCGCAACACCGCAACAACAACAACAACAACCGATCAGAAGAGGTTCTTGGGGTACTGCAGGGAAGAATCTTGATGAAAACAACGTTTCTTTTTCTTCTCCGATGGTTTTCAAGCCGGTGAATTTGGATTTTGATCAGTTTTCTGCTGCTGCTGCTACTCCTGTTAGAGACCGTTGTGCTGTTCCTTCTTCGCCGTTGATTAGAGGGAGGGTTGGAACTGGAACTGGGACTCCGGTTTCTGGTGTTAGATGCTCTGTTGGTGGAGGGCTTCTGGCGAAGATGACGGATTTCAAGGGGGATAGTCCTGCTTTGCTTAGGAAAAGCTGTGCGGTGTCTTCTTCTAATGCAAGATTTTCCAGGAGCAGGAGTGTTTGTGAACGAGAGCCTGTAACTCCCTTCAAGTCAGCTGTAGGTACATTATTCCTCTTTTTCATGTTTTTAGAAAATATAGAAGAATCAATCAACCATGCATTAAGCTCTAATGATGATTGGATATAGGAATTGATTCTAAAGCCAAAATCAATTCTGATGATAAGTTTCTAATTTAGTTAATGAGTGCCAGAATGTATTCTAATGAAAAGTAAACTCATAATCCAAACATGTTATTAGTCCTTTGTTCAACAATTGATTCTACAACTACTAGGAAGAAGCTTATGTGAACAACATTTGGATTTCATAATTGATTCTAAGGAAAAAGAAGCTGATTCAACAATTGATTCTAAAATCCATAATTAACTAGGGAAAGAAGCTTAGGTGGACAGTTTTTGGAACTGATTCAAAGAAAATAGAAGCTGATTTAAACATGCTATTTCTATTCTTTTTTCTAAGGTTGGTAAATTTCATCTGCAGGAGAAGAAAAGTTGTACTCCGCCGCCGCGGTTGAGAAATGCAAGAGTGGCATTTATTGGGGGAGATGCTGCTCAAAACCAGGACTCAAATGTTCCTTCTCACCCCAAATCTCTGTCTACAACTAATTCAGCATTTGATAATAGCAACAATCAAAGCCTCCCCAAGAATTTGCCAGGAAACCTAAGTTTACTAGGGAAGGTAAATTTCTAAAAGCTGTTCAAGTCTTTCTCACATTCATTGAAGAACAACCATATTTATTCTTATGTTACTTCACAGGAAGCTGTGCAGCAAAGAGAAGTGGCTCAAAAGATTGCCCTTCAAGCATTAAGAGATGCTTCAGCTACTGAGGCAGTAGTTCGTTCCCTCAAGTATGTATTGATATTCCTATCCGTTCTGTTTTGTTTGAGCTTAGAGTAAACTAGCAGCACCATTCAAAGCTTAACATAGTTATATGGATCCCTGATAATAAAGATGGATCATTGATACATGTTATCTGGATCACTAGGTGAGTTTAGTTATATGGATCACTAATCTATACTAAAGATATTGGTTTGTTTTACAATGGCCGTCGAAAGCCTAAAATATACCCTTCATCCTTTTTGCGAGTTTAGGACCGGTTATTCAAGCATAGGGAGCTAACAACTGATAAAATTTGCTGTTTGTGCTTTATTTCAGGATGTTCTCAAATTTATGCAAATCAGCTCGAGCCGATGCTCCTGCTGCCTGTTTTGAACGGTTTTTGGAGTTCCATAAAGATATTGTACAATCAGTTAGTGAAATGATGTCCACTCAAGCAGCTACTTTAGCTTCAGAATTGGCTCAGAAATCAGATAAACAACCTGAAGAAGAATCACATATTTTACATGAAGTTGCGCAGAATTCCATGGAGCAATCCGGGAACTCAGAATCAAACTTGTCAAAGAGGAGGGGTGCTTTGAGCAAGTCAATGGCTGCCATTCCTGAAAGACATGAGCACAAAACAAGTTGTGGGAAGCTCCTAAGATCATCAAGTACGAGCCAAAAGGAAAGTTTGGAGAAGAAAGGTTCATCTTCGGTTTCAAAAATGACACTAGAACCTGTTGTCGAAAATGATGAGAATAAGAAACCAGCATCATGCAGCTTGAGCAGCACAATCAAACTGGGAAAGCAGATTGAAACAGAAGCTGGAAATTGGTTCATGGAATTCATTGAGAAGGCCTTGGAAGCAGGTTTGAAGAAAACAAAGGAAGCATCAGGTGGGGATGTTCGGAAAGTTCCCCAGTCTCTCATACTAAAAGTTATGAACTGGGTTGAGGTTGAACAGTTCCACAGTACCAAGCGGCCTAGACATCCTAAAGCAGCACAGATTGCTAGGAAATTAAGAATCAAGATGAAAAATCCTTGATATATTGGTGTTCAATTGTGAAAACCCAATCAAAATGTGTCAGTAGTGTGGAATAGTAGTTGTGAGTTGTGACAAATCTTTTCTCCAAAAAAATGGTTTGAGAACTTTTAATTGGATTGAGTTAATTTCTACATATATGGAAGGTGCTCTTCATGCAGAAATATGCCTTCTACAGGTTATTTGTTTGTTTCAAGCTTTCCCAATGTCATGTTTTTCTGTTCTAAGGAATGGGATCTGGTGAGGTTTGAACAACCAATAATAGGCTCTTCTTTTCCTTTTGTTTATTTTATATCCTTGCTCTAATCAATACTGTATGAAAAATAATTTGTATCTTCACTCTAATCAATACTGTATGGAAAATTAATGTGTTTATGAGATGTGTCTCCCTCTCATATGGAAAATGCTCTATAAACCATTTTATAATCCATTATAAGACTGCAACACTTTTTTTTTTTTTGTTAAAGTAGGAAAGAAAACAACAAACAAATCATGGGCTGTTTGATTAAAAAAATTGAAAATTGTAATTTAACATGTTTGTCTCAGGTTGTTTACAACAATTATTTTTTGTTAAAAAATTGTTCCTAAATATGAGTCACTTTCTAATATTTATGAAACATTTGATACTTTTTTTTCAATTTTTATTGAAATTGGAAATACCATTAATGAAATCAAGAGGTCAAAGAGGCTAATACAGCAAAACTTAACTAAATTATCTAATTCCAGCGCTATCGGCACCTCCTCAATCAAATCAATGCTCAAAAAAATTTGAGGAGTTTTTAACCCAATAATCAACCACATATTTGCTGGACCTAAGAACAAAATATAACTGAAAATAATTAAAAGCGGAGACCAAGTCTCTACACTCATTCAGAAGATAAAATAAATATGATTCACTACCCTTTGCCTTGTTCTAAACAAATTGTTAGGGTCTAAATATTATGGACTGGGTTTATTTTAATTTAGGAATATATCTTTTAATTTTAGAGTCAATATTTAATTTTAAAAGTTTATTTTTAATTTACGATATTATCATTTATTATGAGTCATATTTTATTTAGATTATAACTTTTATGATCTAAGAAAGATCATAATTATTTTTACAATTTTTTTCTTAATCTATATAAGAATGGAGGAAGTCTATATAATATACTAAAGGAAGGTTTTTTTCTAGAAGGTTTTGCCACATGTCACCTCCATATCATCCCAAAAAAAAAATATACAAATTTTAAATACATAATTTTAATACAAATTTTAAGTTAAGAATAAAAAATTTAGTTCGGTTAAAAACTTTAGTAAAAAAAAATCAAATCCCCTAAGAAAAAAAAAAACTAATCCATGTCATAGTCTAATTATTGGTGATTTAAGATTAGACTATGGCTATGGTTTCCGACGGAAGTATGCGAGATCTCTCCGCAGCTTGACTAAGCCATCGACATTGTACTTTAGCCACACCACCTTTCCTCATTTTTAAGCTTTTAAATCAAGTTATATTTTAAATCCTTTTCACTTACCATTAATTCTAATTGTCTTTACATAAATTTTCAACCTAATTACATACAGATCCAAATAACAAGCAGATCTAAATTTTCATTCCACAAACGTCATAAGCCTTAATAATGCAACTGCAAACTCAATAGTTGAGGTCCCTATTTGTGATCTCACTCATAAATCCAGCAGCGCATCAACGATTGGGTACCTTGAACGTGTTTGAAATTGAATGTCAATTTTTGTATACTTTTCCCAAAATCTCTTATTTCTTCAACCTAAATTATTAAATATAACCCAACTTTATTTTTTGTATCATTTTAAAAGCATTCTAACAGTCTGAGTATGGTGTAATTTTTTTAAAACGACTCACATAATGGTACATAACCGAACTCTTCATGTATCGTAATAGTATACGGCAAGCCGTTTTGTAAAAATTGCAAGCTACTTGGACCGTAAGAAAGCTGTTAACATTGTAAAAAAAAATAAAATCAGGTTACTCTTTACTAAATTAAATTGAATAAATAAAAAAAGCAGCTGATACAATGGCAGATTTATGAGTGATTAGATATTGAATCAACAGCCGCATCATTGGAAATTTTAGCTGATGACAATGCAGGTGTATGCTATAAGTGATAATAGGAAAATTTAGTATCTACGGCTCTGTTTGGATTTAGGGGTGAAAATAAGAGAAAGGAATATAAGAGGAAAGAGAGTAAGAGGAAAGAATATAAAAGGAAAATGAGGTAATTTTTAAGTTGTTTGGATAGAATGAAAGAGAAAGGAAAATAAAAGGAAAAGTAAGAATAATAAAAATGAGTGTATTAGGTAATTACTATCGTATCCTTCATGTATAAATCATCACAAATAATTTATATATTATAATAATTGTTATTATTATCCATTTCAAAATAAATTATTATTATTATCATTATTATTTTACTATAAAAAGATTTTTAAATATTCTATAAATTAAATTAATTTTAATAATATTATTTTTAATTTATATGTCAATTTATTATTATAATATATATCAATGTTAATTTATTTTCAATAAAGTTAACTTATATATTAATTATATATCAATTAGTAAATTTAATTAAGTATATATGTTATGAAAAAATTCAATTAAGTAGTGAATCACGTGAACAAGGACTAAAATATGTTTATAATTGATAATAAGTTGGTAATAAATTTACATAAACTAACATACTTTTCTTTATATAAAAAATTAATTGTAATAAATAAATTTGTCGTAAGTTTATTTATTTGAAAATTCTGGTTGAAATTAAGTTAATTAACGTAAATTGTAAATTCTGCTCTTTAGTTGAACTTGGGCAAATGGTAAAATGGTCCCCTTTTTCTGCTTGTCTCAGTTTTCTGCCTCATGTGCCAGGAAAACTAATATGTGGCCCCCACAGATACTATTCATCCAGCTCCCATCTATTTTCCATGGTGTTCCAAACAGATGAACAACAGTATTTTCCACTCTACTTCCTTCCCAAAAACTTCCTTCCAACCATTTTCACTAGGAACAAACACAGCAAACATGTTACTTGGATCTATATGTATGTATACTTAAGTTGAATACTCTAATATAGATCAAAGGCAAATTAAGAACCAGATAGGGATAGGCTAAATATCTCCATTGAGCTCACAAAGCCACTTCTTCGAGGACCCCATCTTGGGCCGATTATCTACAAATCGGAAGCAAAAGGTTAATTTCAACCGCAGTCATTAAACACGCTGGACAGCGCGTGGAATTTCACCATGACAAGATTCATAAAACTAAAGTCCTTACCTCTGAGTTTAGGTCCAGACCAGATCTACTGTATTCTGGTCCAGTGGTTTCGGTTTGCAAGCTGCTCTTCATTCCAACCTCATTGCACTAAGCATGTTTGTCCAAATACTTGTTAAGGAGTGATATTTTGGTTAAAACAGCTATAAAAATAAATGTACATTAAAGAAACGAAGCAATAACATAAATGCTTGTATTGTATCAGAGTCAAAAATTCCTCCTCACATCCATGGTTCTTCTGGTAGTCACTCTTGTTATCACGTATGAATCTTCAAAATAAGTATGTTTTTAACACTTCTATCACTGTTCAAAAAAAACATTCTCATTTTGAAGTACACATACGTGATAAGAGAGTGGTGTTTCAGTGCAGCAGGTGTGGCTAGAGAAAGAACAAATTAAAACAATAGTGTCTAACAAAAATAAAGGAGTTGATGCATTGCATATGACTCAAACATGGAGAGAAAATGGAATTGGCTGTGGTGTGGCTATTATGGAGATTTTGAAGGTTGAGAGGTGAAGTGGTTCTGGTTAAAGGCTTTGTCCCTTTTTATGGTCGCTCACTCCTTTTGTTTTTTGTTTTACCTGCTTGGTTTGTCCCCATCATCACAGTGTGTAGTCCCTATCACATTTCCTCTTCTTCCATGATGATCTTTTTTTCATTTTTTTTCCTGCTCTATTTTGTTAACCTATTTTTATGAAATCTTTGACATTTATTTAATTTACCTGTGGCCACCTGCACAAAACTGTGTTTCCTTCTTTCCCTCTGTACTGTCCAATATGAAAAGACCAAAGTTCCCTCCTAAACTGAATTGAAACCCGCATTCGCATCCACCAATCACGGATATGTTTGGTTTTCTGTTTGCACCCTTGAATGTGCTTTTGAACTGCACTGAACATTGTGTCATTATGTTTGGGTAGTTTTGAACAAGGGTAAATGGTCACAATGGTCCCTGGAAGTTCACACCGACTTCAGAATCGTCCCTGGATGAATTTAATTAGGCTCGCGGTCCCCAGAAGTGGCAAAAAATAGTCATAGTAGTCCCTGACGTTAAAATCATCTAACGTCTGTTAACCTTTTACTGACATGGAATTTTTTTTTTCCCACAATCAATGCCTACGTGGAAATAGCCGTTGGGGGTTTATGTTAAACACTTCAAATTAGTCCTTGAAATCATCTATATGAAGATGAACCCTAACATTTGGGGGAAAATCCCAAATTCATCAACCTTCAATCTGTGAAGCTTCCTTGTTCGAATCCTGAAATTTCCTCCACCAACCTTCAATCTTCGTTGCCATTGAAAGGGAGAAGGGAGATGAGTGGTAGTTCTAGGTCGCGACTTCCACAGAGGCCATCGAAAAAACCCATGGGAAGTTCTAGCTCAGGGATGAACGATGGAGTGCCCCATTGCAAGTGTGGTGAAGAATCAGTGGTTAGGGTTTCCAAAACTGATGCCAACCCAGGAAAACCCTTCTATAGTTGCTATCTACCAAAGGCAAGTAAATGATTTCTGGGTTCTTCATTTTTGCATATGTTGGCATGAATTCATAATTTCTGGGTTGTATGGGTTTTGTTGTACAGGGTCATTTATCTAACTGCAACTTCTTTCGATGGGTTGAAGATGGAAATGAAGTTGAATCGAATGCCCCAAATTGTATGCAGAATGAAGAAGTTGTGAGGGTGTTGAATGAGATTTCTCTGAAGAATGCAGTGTTGATGCAGGAGGTGGTGCTTATGAAGGAAGCTATTTTGAAGAAAAATGAGATGGTGATTGAACAAATTAGGTACATGAATGCAGCCATGTGCAAGAACAATGACCTTGCAGCTCAACAAGTTCAATTGATGAGAATTTGTGTCATATTGATGACTTTGTTTGTGTTTGTAATGATAATTGGGAAGTTCATGTAATGTGGGGGATCATGTAATGATGGGTTTGTGTGCAACAACAATGTAGTCTTTTGAGTGATGAATGTAATGATATTGTCAAATTATCAATGAAATGCATTATTGATGCTTTTGGTATGCATTTTGTCATGCTTGCTTTTGGTCATTTCCACCAAATCTTCTACTCCATTCATAATATAAGATCATTACAAAGTCTGAACAAACACATATTCCATAACAACAACCAGAACTTAAATAGACAACCATAATGTGAAATAGATAACCATTCATAATAAAAGATCAACCTTTACAAAGTCTGAACAAACACATAACACAATACTGTCAACCATTACAAAGTTCAATGCTAAATAGCATAACAACAACCAGAACTTAAATAGACAACCATAATGTCAATGCCAAGTTACTAAGGCTACTAAATATAATGTCATCAGCCAGTACATAACACAACCAGTTTTAAAACAAAAAAAGAGACATAGGCTAGCTGCTGCATCACAAAAAGACTCTTCTGGAACTTCATTGTTATCAATTGTCCTCTGAGGTGTTTTGGAACATAGAAGGTGTTGGCATGAAACACATATTTCCTCCAGGATAAGCATATGTCACTTGCCCTGGTGGTGGTGAGCTTCTTGCTGTTTCTGCCCTCGGTGGTGCTGAAGTTGAAGCTTGGAATTGTGGAGGAGTTGAGGAAGATGCTTCCACTGATTGCCTGGGTGGCCTAATTGAAGGGGGCCTATAAGCAGCAGGAGCAGGAGTGGGCCTATAAACAATTCCAGCAGGCCTACTTGCAATTCCGGTTGGTCTATTGGGCCAAATCACAAACCCAATAGGTGCAGCAGCAGGCATAGTGTTTGAAAGAGTGGCATGGCAGTTCCACTACTTGTAGGCACAGGAGCTGTATTAGCAGGAGTAGCATTTCTTCTAGGTCTGTTGGCATTCCTTCTAGGTCTTGTAGCAGCAGGCCTACTTGCAATTCCAGCAGGCATAGTGTTTGAAAGAGGGGCAGTTCCACTACTTGTAGGCACATGAGTTGTATCAGCAGGAGTAGCATTTCTTCTAGGTCTGTTGGCATTCCTTCTAGGTCTTGTAGCAGCAGGAGTTTCCTATCACAATTCAAAAAATTAACATTAATTAATATAACGAATTAAGACATATTAAAGAGACCATAATACTACCATTTTACCTGGGGTGGCTGAGGAGTCCCATTGGGGGCATTCTGGGATACATCAACCTCATCCTCAGTTACTTCAGGTGGGGGTGGAACCCAATTTGTTGGCCTTATTGGTGCACCAATGTTATGGCAGCTTCTGGTGTTGTGACCAGTTAGGCCACACCTAGTACAAGTAATTGGAGGATATGACCTCCTAATTCTTGTGGCAGGAACAGGTGGCTCACTTCCAGCCCTCCTCCTGTTTCTTGATCCAGCAACTGGTTCCTCATTTCCATCCCTCCTCCTATTCTTCTTAGGTCTACCGGGTTTCCTCTTGTTCATCCTTGGTGGGATAGGCCTCACATAATCTGTTTGCTCCCAGTATTGTTGGCTTGCAGTGGGGCGAACACAATGCTCATATGTACTCCTATAAGCTCCCATAGTAAGCCAAGCATGGCAATAGTCCTCAGCATGATCATGCTTCCAGGCAATTGCAGCACATGCATGCTTACAAGGCATGCCAGTCAACTGCCAGAACCTACAAGTGCAGGTATGTCTTGTCAAACTCACATCCACCTTTCCTTCCCAACCCTGGACCTCATACCTCTCATCTACAACATCCCCTGTGAATACAGGTGTCCACCCTTTACTACCATCTTTTTTCTCAGTTTCCAATCTACTTCTTTGCATTGGTGGAAGTAAGCCTTGCTGTCCTTTGAACTTGATCTTGTTAGTAGCAACTGTCCTCATGATATAACACCTAACCTCCTCAAGTAATGTCAGTATAGGTTTTCCTCTATACTTCAGAATCTTTGCATTGAAGGATTCACAAGCATTATTGCATATGTTGTCTGATTTAACTCCTTCTTTGAAGTAGGCCTTGGTCCATGATTCTTTGGGCCACTTGTTGAGATAAGCCCATGCCTGTGCATTCTTTGCCCTAAGCCTATTCATCTTTGCATTAAATTGTTCAACTGTCCTTGCCCTAGCACAATCCCACACAACATTCTTCATCTCCTTGTCTTTCCATTGTTTTGTGAAATTCCTCCACAAATGCATTGCACAGAATCTGTGACTCACCCCAGGCATAACCTCTTGCATTGCAGGGATGAGACCCTAGCAAAACAGCAAAAAACAAAGACAATTAATCATTACATGTTGCAACTCATTGTCAAACTAGTCCCTGAATGTTACAACTTACTGTCACATTAGTCCCTGAATGTTACAACTTACTGTCAAATTAGTCCTAATCATGTGCAAATTAAATACAGTGCACGTAGTCCTAACATAATGCTATAATAAAACAGCCAACATGAGAAAGAGGAAGTGTATTACCTTCTGCATGTCTGATATAAAAGTCCACCCATGTTGTTTATAATCACCCAAATCTCCATGGAGCAGCTCCAAAAACCATTTCCAGTTGTCTTTATTTTCCACATTTACAATGGCATAAGCTATCACATACAGTTGGTTGTTGGCATCCTGACCTACTGCTGAAAGCAGTTGCCCCCCATAATATCCTTTCAGAAAACAGCCATCAAGACCTATCAATGGTCTACAGCCAGCCTTGAAGCCTCTCTTACATGCATCAAGGCATATGTAAATTCTCTGAAACTGTCTTTCCTCCTCACTCACAGCCACAGTGTCCATCTTCACAGTAGATCCAGGATTGCTCTTCATAAGCTCATGTGCATAATCCCAGAGCTTTGCATACTGCTCTGCCTCATTTCCTTCAACCAGCTTCCTTGCCTTTTTCAGTGACCTGAAAATTTTGGTCTCATTCAAAAGAACCCCATATTTTCTCTTCATGTAGTCATATGCCTCAGTGTGTGTCAAATTTGGCTGAACTCTGAGTTTTTTCTCAAGCTTTTTGGTGCACCAACTTGTGCTTGCTGCCCTGTTCCTAAAGGTCCTGCTGCAGGTATGTTCCTCATTAAAGCTCTTTATCTGAAAACTCAATCTTGCCTTGGACCATGCACAATAAATTCTACAGGGACAGTTTTCCACTCTACATTCAGCTGTTGCCCTTATGCTATCATTCTTAATCCATCTCATCTCTCTTCCAACATCAATTGTATAATCCTTCACAGCCTCCTTGAAGGATTGCAAATCACCAAACTCCATGCCAAGTTCTAATCTCACCTTGCCAAATCCAGCAACCTCATCAAACTGTGGAAATTGTGTTTTGTTGTAATTGTTGGCCTCATCATCTGAACTGACAGGACTATGAAGGTCCTCACTTTTGTAGCTGCCTAGGTCCTCATCCAGAGACCACTCACTTTGTTCAATTGTTTCTCCTTGATAAGTTGGATCTGAATCTCCTCCTGAACTTGTGCTACCATCAGATTCAGATCCACTTGTGTCAGGCACACATCCCTGCTTCCTCTTCCTCTTGCTACCATCAGATTCAGTAGCTTTTGCCTTCCCTTTCTCATTCAGATTCACTTGTGTCTCATTCTGATCTTCTGCCTCATTATGTACTCCATCCTCATTCATTGGATTGCTTGCATCATTAAGTTCCTATCACATGTAAAAAAATTAACATTAATTATTATAATGAAATAAGTCATATTAAAGAGAAGAGAATGCTACCATTTTACCTGGGGTGCTTGTGTCTGAGGAGTTCCGTTGGGGGCATTCTGGGTTACTTCAACCTCCTCCATCACATGGGGTGTAATAACTTCCTCCTCATCCACCACATGGACCACAGGGGGTGTAATCACAATCACAACATTCTCATCCTCATTAAAATTAGGGGGTGGAATAACCTCAAAAGGGACTGGTTCCAAATGCTCATAGTAAATCTCGATCTCTTGGTTGTTGGACTTAGATGCTAAGCATGCATCCATTAGGTCAGAATCAGTGCAAAGTTCATTTAACTTAAGCACATCTGGAACTTGAGGATTACGCCACCACATCTTCATAGTCATAACATATCCATGTTCCCTTGCCAGAGCTTCCAGATCAAATAGGTTCAGCCTGTCAGAATCAAGATCCTCCCACACACACATAGTTCCCCCAAAGTATGAGGCAGTGCCATCCACATGCAAACTTATCTCACCACCATGCATCAATATCACAGTGATCCTTGAATCCATCTACACCACAATAGCAAAATAAAATCTCAGAATTTCACAATCTTAAGGGTTTCAAAATTTCACAATCTTACACCCACAATCAATCTCATTCCTTATAAAACCCCAAACCCAACTCTAATATACCAACATACCAACTTCAGAGAACCATATAAACCATAAAAATCATATCTTTTCCACAAAAGTTCATGTCTTTTCCATAAAAATCATAACTTGAACTTCAAAATCGCAGACAAGGTTCAGATGTGTCAAAATTTAGGGTTAACATGCATAAAGGTAAGAACTTTCAACTGCAGATTGCAAGGACTTGGGGTTTGGGAGACATACCTTGACGCTGCAAACGAAGGGTTCGCCCTCCTTCGTTCTTCTTCCTCAGCGAGCGACAGAGCAATTTTTCACAACACCAGCGAGCAAGAGAGCTTCTAAGCTTCCAACTAGTGTCTTCTTCACAGCACAACCGATTCACCCTCTTCTCTCTCTCTCAACCTTCACCAACGTTCTGCTTTCATGGAGAATAGTAGGAGTTTCTAAAATGGAGGGAGATTGTAACAAGGACCAATGTGACCTCCTTTTAACCCAATCAGAATCCAACACATACCTAGGGACCAATTTGACTTCTTTTGGATCTTTCATTTTAGGGGGGAACATTTTCTATTTCCACGTAGGCATTGATTGTGGGAAAAAAAAATTCCATGTCAGTAAAAGGTTAACGGACGTTAGATGATTTTAACGTCAGGGACTATTATGACTATTTTTTGCCACTTCTGGGGACCGCGAGCCTAATTAAATTCATCCAGGGACGATTCTGAAGTCGGTGTGAACTTCCAGGGACCATTGTGACCATTTACCCTTTTGAACAAACTTTCATTGGTCCAAAACACACTTTCACTTTCACCCAACTTACCAAAATCACCACTTTTACTTTAAATTTGAGAAGTTGAGGATAATTAATTTTCACAATGTCATAATTGACCCTATATAACAAAACCTTTATTTAATCTTCAATTATTTAATTTTTTTTATTACTCTTTTTTTAATGTATATTATTATTTTTTGAACTGAACGTAATTTTTTATTAGTCTTAAGTTTATAGATTTTGACTATTTACATTTTTTATTTTCTTTAAAATTCATATTAACTACAGTACTAATTTTTTTTTGAAATAACTACATTACAAGAGTAGTTAAATAATAATGAATGAATTTTTTTTCATATTAATTTTATTATAAAAGTCATACCTTTTTAGTAATTGTACAACCTAAAAGTGCTTTCCATTAGTATTATCCAAACATGATTCATGATATCAAACTCTTTTTCGAATAAAAGTTTCAAACATAAATCACATACAACTAACCTACTTTGACTTAAACTCTGTTTTCCAAACTCACATTCACTCAAACTCCGTTTCGCAAACTGAAATCCAAACACACACCACATGAAAGACTGTGTCAGAGACAAGGACAGCTCCATTGTACGACCAACTCTCATCACCGTTGATCTTCTCAACAGTTCTACCCCCAACCGTCGATCCTTCTATGGGCGCGCTGCAAAGCACAATCCGGGTGCTTCTCCCATCTCACTCTTGGGATAAGCTTCTCATTTTCATTGAATCTCACAAATTATACATTAGTATTTGTTCTATTCTAAAATTTTCATTAACTCGCATTTATTCATTATTATGCATCATTAATACTTAAGATATATTGTACTCGATTCGTTTAACAAATATCTTTATTTTAGTCATTTCTTTATATTTTCTGATATATTTGTTACCAAAAAAATAAGAAACAAAACGATAAATCATAATTAAATAAGAAAAAAAGTGACAGTAGATTAAAATACATTGTACTTCTTAAAAAAACACAATGTTTAATATATATATATATATATATATATATATATATATTTAAAACAAATGTTAAGATGCATTTACTTAAAAGATAAAAAAAACAGTGTCAAACAACATTTAGATTTACAATTTTTTTAAACAAAAATCACCCGTGCAGTGCAGGCTTGCACGGGTAATTCTACTAGTATCTTTCTAATGCAAGGCACATAGTACAGTAGACATAAGGTTCCAAAAAAACATAGCATCTTCACCTTTCAATTTCATCACCGTTCCACCTCCCGGCATGGCCACCGCAGCAGCGCAGCCTCCGTCACCGATGCTTTACATTGGCAGGATTGCACCAACTGTGGACAATGAGTTCATGCTTTCTCTCCTTCAAGTAAATTTCTAAATTTGTTCTCGTTTCTTTCTCTTTGCAGCCTTTTATTACATCAATTAGACAATTAGTATCTTTGAATCTTGGGTAAAATTCAAATACACTGATTCCGTTGTTGTTTCTTTTTAGTTGTGTGGAAATATCAAGAGTTGGAAGCGTCCTCAAGATGTATCCACTGGAACTCCTAAAAGTTTTGGGTTCTATGAATTTGAGTCTGCTGAAGGGGTTCTTCGCGCTATGCGTCTCCTTTCTAAATTGAATGTTGATGGGCAACAACTATTGGTATGTCTCACTTTCTCTTTGTATACTAGTTACTTTCTTTTGTAGTGAAAGCACTAACATCCCATTTGGAAAAACAGCTTGATTAAGCGTTTATTCATAAGTTATTTTAACATTTTTATTGAAATAAATTGAAAATAAGCTATATACAAGTATAAGTTTTTTTCATAAGCTATCATGAGTAGCTTATGAAAATAAGCTCAATACAGCTTATGATGTTGTTTGCATAAGTTTTCTCAAACAGCTTATGCTGTCAGATAAGCTCAAATAAGTTTTTTCAAACGGGGCTAAATTATCTCTAACACTTGCATAAGTGCTTATGTTATCAGATAAACTCAAATAAGTTCTCGCAAAGGGGCACAAATTGTCTTAAAAGCCATTTAGCATGAAATATTTTATTTTCCGTGGGTCTGCATCTAAGGCTCTCAGCCATTTATCGTTTATATTTTTCTGATAGGTCAACGTGAATGAAGCTGTGAAACAATATCTGGAGCAGTATGTTCAAAGAAAGACTGAGAACTCGAATAAAAAGGAAACTCAGACAGCAGGAGATGAAATAGACGATAAAGGTGCAAACTTTGGGATTGTCACGGATGAAGATAGGGAAGCTGATCGAGATGCTTTAGAAAAAATCACGAAGATGATCGAGGAGAGGTTGAAGACAAGAGTAGTATAAGTCTCAATTCTAAATTGAGACTTCAAAGCTCATTTAGATATATAATTGTTTAGTTTCTAGATTACTAGGAATCTTTATGTTATTTTTATTAATTGCATTCTATATACTCTATTTGCTACGATGTGAGCACGGGTCATCCATAAATTTAAGAAGAAGATGTTAATATAAATATTGTACTTCTCTTTCATTATGAATTAACTAGAATATTGGCAAAAGCTTTTTTTTTTTATTTTCTCTTTTGAATTTTCCTTTTGATTTTTTTTCCTTTATTTTGCTTGCTAGAGCTTCTCTCTACCAAATTAGTGCTTTCATTACTGTTTCAAGCCTCCATCTCAAAAAATTCTTCATCTAAATATGCTTCAACCAGATTTGAGGTTTTCTTTCATGGCAGAGTTGCTTCAATACATTTGGATGTCGTCAATCTTACTCCAGAGTGTAATAAATATGATTGTGACATTAAAGTAGAATTAACAACATGCTTATTGCAATTTTCACAAAAAGAAAAACTTGCCATCAGCATAAACTGATTTATTACACTTGCAAGCCTTATAGCACCAATCAGCAAGATTAAAAATCTCTTCAACAATTACAAACACAGTGAATATAATACACTAGAATTAAATAATAGATTTAAATTACAAAGCCGATACGAAATATCAATAAAAATTTGTGCAAAGATACATGACTAACAGACTTAAACTCTAATGAACCACTAATTGTTGCATGTGGATAAAGCTTAAAAACTCATCTTCCTCAGATGGACGAACAAGATCTACTATCTGACAATGGTGGTGGAAATTCAGTGTTTGAATTTAAACGAATCTATTAATTTTTGAAGACAAATTTTGAAATGCAGATAAGGTAACTAATCAAATAAGGCTACTAATCAACAGTTTCAACATTGGACAAAGAATTAATCAATCACCATTTTTTTGAATAAGGAATAAAATAAAAATCTTGGTTAAACATACTCGAGATGGTGATGAGGTCATAATGCCAGTCACGATGAAGATGAGGATTCAGTCCTAAACCCTAGTTGCCTTTAACAATGAAAATAAGGGAATACAGGCACTGGGTAAATGATATCTAAAAATCAGGAAACTAAAAAAATCAAAAATCAATTAAGCCCTAAATACCTGAGTTGTCGCCGTCGCGCCTGGAGAGTAGGGAGGTCGCGAGTGACGATGTTCAATGAGTGCTCCGACTGAGAAGCTCACGACGTTAACAATGTGAAACATAAATCTGCGAATGAGATAGGAACTTTCATGATTTGAGGACAACACATGGTCTCGATTTGCTAACTTGAAAGCGGAAACGACTCTGATCTCGATCTTCTGCTTTAAAATGGAACAAAATCGCAAAGATTAATACTCCTGTCCTTCAGCATCGGTAGATCTATAGAAGATCACGATATGGAGCATGGAAGAAACGAAGAAACAACACCGATCAGATCAAAAGGATGCGAGAGGAGATCTGGGTTTAAGATGGAAGAGAGAAAGAAAAAAAAAAGATAAATAGGAAGAGAATATGAGTTAAAAAAAAAAAGTGATATCTCATATCTGAATGAGTTAATCTCTTTACACGCTTGTTATAACTTGACCTAAACTACCAAAACTGAAACAGACGCAGTTCATTCTAGTAGATTCATAGAGATCGCACCAACGAACCATCTAATCTTAAAACCAAAACCAATTTCACCTTTCAATCTCACTTTCACAAAACTCTCCTCCCTCTTCGATGGCGGATTCCGCCGCTTCTCCCGCCGCAACCCTAGACTCCGGACCTCCGAACTCCCTCCCCGATCCACCTCCTCACTCCCAACCCTCATCTACGCCACTCGCCCCCAACCCTAATCCCAATCCACCCGCACCGTCGCTGCCTCCGCCTCCTACTCTCCTCTATTCGGCGGGGGCACCGCCGCAGCTCCCCACCGTCCTTCCCCCATCATTCCGCCCGCTGGCTCCGCAATTCTCTCCCCTGCCCAACCCCGGCGCATACCAAAACCCTACCGTTCCACCTCCCGGTGTGGCCACCGCAGCCGCGCAGCCTCCGTCGCAGATGCCGCATATGCAACCGATGATGTCGTATCAGGTTCCTCCCCGAGCTTATGCACCGATGCTGAATGGTTACGCCGCGCCTCCACAAGGAACCGTTCCTCCCACGGGTGGGTCATTCTTGAGTTTGTACTTGCATTCATTTATTTCCATGCTTGTTCGTTTCGTTTAGTGCTTTGCGATGTGATTAGCTGTTTAATTGCGTGTGATGTTTACATTTGTGCTGGGAATTCTATGATGATCTGCTATTGAGTGCGTGTTGTAATGCGAAAAGAGCGTTGATTGGTAGCTGTTTTGTTTATTTAATGGGGAGGATTTGTTTTGGATGAGTTCGGAGCCATTTAGATAAGTAATTGATCCTTAGATTAAGGGGTATCGATGACCGGATGTTTTCTCCTACAGTGTCTTGATTGAATTCGGTGAGAAAGGTTGGAAGGCTTCCTATTGCTTACAGACACACCACCCCCTTCTACAACTCATTTTTTGGTATGCACATAGTTTCTTGCTTGTCTTTTACTAGAATTTCGAAACCAAAGCATACACCGAGTTCGGTTCTGATGATGGAAAAAATAAATAAAAAGTTGCTCTTTTGTCAATCACTCAATCTAAATAATGTATGGTTGTGTCATGCTCATTTTAGTTGGCCACTTTCTGATAGTTATAAAGGTACTTTCAGAAGCCGGTCATATTTGCAACTGAATGCACGTTGGCCTTGTGTCATGAGGTATTGCAATCTTTTCATTCTCTCTAGCACAGTTTCATACTTTCATTCCATTTTTTAATCCTGCACCATGGGCTGCTGTACAAAAAAGAATTTATAGTTCAACTAGAATTTTTTCTTAGTAAACCATGCATACATGAGATTATGAAAGTTACTACTTGCAATTGGTGGATGGGATAGTTTGAGAAGCCTGCTATGTTGCAAGTGGTTAAACAAAGGTAAGCACTTCCTACACATCCGTGAATTTCAAAACTGGATAGTATTTCTTGTTGTTTTCTTCAGGTTATCATTTCAGCTGGTGATTGTTGGCTGTGCTGCCTTCTCTGTTATGCTTTTGATGTGTGGTAACAGCATAAAGTTGTTCTTGTCGCATTTTTTTCCACATATATCTCATGTTGTATTGATTAGTTTAGAATATATATTCACTCATGACCTTCTCTGATATATTTGCATAGATGTTTTTCTACTCTGTACAGGTATTCCACGTTACCCCCCACCTTATGGAACTATGCTCCGGCCGGTATATCCTCCACGCCCTCATGGAGCACTTAATGTTGCTCCAGTATCACGCCCTCCTGTTGCAGGGATCCCTGCAGTTCGCCCTATTATTCCTCCTGTTGTCAGACCTATGATTGCTCCCAGTGTTACTCCAGCTGAGAAGCAACAAATCACAGTTTACATTAGGATTGCACCAACTGTGGAGAATGAGTTCGTGCTTTCTCTCATTCAAGTAAATTTCTAAGTTTGTTCTCTTTTCCGGGGAGGGAGCAGGGTTTCGTTATTTTTCTCTTTACAACCTTTTATTACATCAATTATACAATTAGTATCTTTGAATCTTCGGTAAAATTTAAATACACTGATTCTGTTGTTTCTTTTTAGTTGTGTGGAAATATCAAGAGCTGGAAGCGTACTCAATATTTATCTAGTGGAACTCCTAAAAGTTTTGGGTTTTATGAATTTGAGTCTGCTGAAGGGGTTCTTCGGGCTATGCGCCTCCTTTCTAAATTGAATATTGATGGGCAAGAACTAGTGGTATGTCCTACTTTTTCTTTGTATATTTGTTCTTACTCCTCAATCTTTCTGGCATTTTTAATGAAATTTCACTTTAAATATATTCTTTCTATGCCTTAGTTTTTGGTTTAAGGTTTCGGTTTTTTGGGGAGGTTGGGGTCAGTTCGAAGGATTCATCATTGATGGAGCTAAGACATTATTTATTTCCTGTTATACAGGGATATTAAACAGTTGGTTGATACCAGTATTATAATTTGTTTGCCTTCTGCCAATTATTTGGGACATTGAGCGAAAAATGAAATACTTCTTTAGTAATAACTTGAGTTTTAAAAAACAGTGATTGCATGAAGTTTTTAAAGCTACCTCATGCATTTTCATTAATTCTGCCTTATGTTGGTATATAGCTTATGCTCTTGACTTAACTGTTTGGTTCCTGCAATGGAGGTTGTATATTGTTTAACTTTATGACCATTTTGGGTTTTTTGTAGTGAAAGCACAAAATTGTCTTAAAAGCCATTTAGCATGAAATATTTTATTTTCCCTGGTTAGGCATCTAAGGTTCTCAGCTATTTATCGTTTATACTTTTCTGATAGGTCAATGTGGATGAAGCTATGAAACAATATCTGGAGCGGTATGTTCAAAGAAAGACTGAGAACTCGATTAAAAAGGAAGCTCAGACAGCTGGAGATGAAAAAGATGATGAAGGTACCAAACCTTCTGATGCAACTGATGCTGCAAAACCTGATGTGGACCCCTCAAATAAAGAGGATAATGATTCAGGGAACAAGGAATCACATGATGTGAAAAACTTTGGGATTGTCACGGATGAAGATAGGGAAGCTGATCGAGATGCTTTAGTAAAGATTGCGAATATGATAGAGGAGAGGTTGATGACAAGACCTTTGCCTCCACCACCTGCACTGCCAACCGTCGATGGTTCTGTGAGTTCAGTTCAAGAACAACCTGCTAAGACAAGAGATGGAGAGTCTGATGTGGATACGAAGAAGAATGGTAAGGGAAAAAAATACTTTATGGGTATATCTAATATCTGTTGAGTGCTAACACCACAGAGCTATATTCTACCTCAGGACACATTTTCTTTTTCTTTTTCATTTTTGAACTATTATTCAGGTGCTTTGCTTTTCAAATTCTGTAGAAACAGGTGAAGATAAAAATGATAAAGAGGCAAACAGTGATAACCAACCAACTGGTGAACATGATAGACCCGATACCCCTGATAGAAGGCATGATAGGAAAAGCAGAGAGAGAGACCACCGAGATAGGGAACTTAAACGAGAAAAAGAAAGGGAACTTGAAAGATATGAAAAAGAAGCTGAGCGGGAACGTATTCGGAAAGAGAGGGAACAGAGACGAAGGACTGAGGAGGCTGAGCGTCAGTATGAATCATATTTGAAGGAATGGGAGTATAGAGAAAAAGAGAAAGAAAAAGAACGTCAGTGTGAAAAAGAGAAGGAGAAGGAAAGGGAACGCAAACGGAGAAAGGAGATACTTTATGATGAAGAGGATGAAGATGAGGATTCTAGGAAGAGGTGGCGTAGAAATGTACTAGAGGAGAAGAGGAAGAGGAGGGTGCGTGAAAAGGAAGATGACTTGGCTGACAAACAAAAAGAAGAGGAAGAAATTGTTGATGCCAAGAAGAGGGCTGAGGAGGATCAACGACAGAAGCAGCAGAGAGATGCTTTAAAGCTATTGTCAGAGCATGTAGTAAACAGTGGTGAGGAAACTATGGCTACTGAAGAGATTGCTAAGGAAGTAAAATATATTGATGCTGAACAAGATACTGTAGCTCATTATAGTCGTGAAGGTCATATTGGTAATTTTTCATATATATATTTACAATTTTATACTTTCTTCTCTCATTATTAAAGGTGGTGATGCTTTACATTACAGGTGATGGCAATTCAGTAAATGCTATCCACGATGAATCTGCCATGGCATCTGTTGGTACAACTGATACACAGTCAGGTGGAAATGGTCCTTTGAAGAAGTTAGGATTTGGTCTAGTTGGCTCGGGGAAAAGAGCAGCTGTTGCTTCTGCTTTCCATGAAGAGGAGGAGGATGAGGCACACAAGGATAAAAAATTGAGGCCTTTGGTTCCAATTGATTACTCAACAGAGGAATTGCAGGCTGTTCAACCTACTATTTCTGGGTCAACACCGCCAAATTTGGTCGCAGCAGCAGAATTTGCAAAGCGTATATCCAGTACCAATTTCAAGGAAGATAAGCCGGATGGAGAACGGGATAGAAGTAGGCGATCAAATGAGAAGTCTAACCACCGGGACAGGGACAGGAAAGATGAAGATGGCACTCACAACAGGGATGAAAACAAGGATAAATTTCCTGACCGTGCTAAAGATCGAGGTCATGGGTTTGAGAAATCTAAAACTCATGATAACAGGAGGCTTTTGGATGCAAAACAGTTAATTGATATGATACCAAAGACCAAGGAGGAGTTGTTTTCATATGAGATAGACTGGACAGTGTATGACAAGGTATGTGAATCTTATCTGCTGATTTTGTTTTGTGTTTCTGTTTGGTCTTGAACTAATCAAAACGGTGTTGCCTAATCTCTTATTTGGCTTTGAGTCAGATTGGTAATACTTCAATAATATTTTGGGGCCATTAATGTAATTGTGCAAGGTTGTGGAAACAAAGTTTTCTGAATTACAATAGCTGGATTTGGAAGGAAGTGTTCTTGGGTCCTAGAAAACCATTTGAAGAGTCTACAAAATTTTATAAATGGACTTCCCAAAAATGACTAGAAAAGGAAGAGAGACCATTAAATTTCTTGATTATTTTATGCATTTTGGGTTTCAAGAAAGCCTAAATATATGACAAATGAATAGTTTCCTGAGAGAAATCCTCTGCTTCTTTTCGGAACTTAATCAATATTCTATTTATATTTTTTTTGAAATTTTATTATTTAAGAAGTAAGAACAGCCTTGCATTAATTATTTAAAATGATTTCATCCGATATTCTGTTGGGTGTAATGACTCTTGCACGTTAACGTTTATGTTCAAACTGCTTTTTGCCATGCATACTCTGAGTATTTTGGTTTGTGTAGTCTGGAAATGTTAATGTAGTTTGTGTTCTAAATCTTTGGTTTTATGTAATGTTCTTTTTCAGCATCAGTTGCATGAAAGAATGAGACCGTGGATTTCTAAGAAAATCCAAGAGTTTTTGGGGGAAGAAGAAAATACATTGATCGATTATATTGTTTCCAGTACACAAGAACATGTGAAAGCGTCCCAAATGCTTGAGCGTCTTCAGATCATTTTAGATGAGGAAGCTGAAATGTTCGTTCTCAAGATGTGGAGGATGCTTATCTTTGAAATAAAAAGGGTAGAGACAGGGCTTGCTTTGAGGTCAAAATCATGAACTGGTGACTGTTGTATGTTCCACCTTTTATGCTGAACTGATGTTTTTTATCACTGCCCCTGGGTATGTCTTCACCCTGAAGCTTAACATGGCTGCATAATATTTATAAACTTTTCGGTCTGTATTCCTTCTAGATTCAATTAGTTATTTGGATAAACCCCCGTTTTCTTTATCCATGAGAATCCGGTGGCAATTTTTTGTCATGTGAATAGTTAGAACTATGATTTGGGTTCATGATTGTCCTGGAGGCCTGGTTCTTTTGTTTATTTGTTTTGAAGAGAACAGTACTTGTTCGTTAATCATGCATTTAGAGATACTGTCAGTAAAAGGATGGTATGCACCATTGCGGTTATGCATAGAGATTCCAGCCTTCCAAAATGTTGGAAGAAAAAATAAAAATGAAAAATTTGAATGGCTGAGATTTCTATCCAATGGTCATGTAACTGAAGGTTCCATGCCAGTCAAGATGTAATTTGATACCGTCAAAATTGGAGTTTTTAACCCTCATACTTTTTATCCTTTGACTTTTTGGTCAGTCTCACATTGATGTTTGTTGATTCAGTAGCGTGATGTGCTCTAATTGTCATTGCCACTGCTCAAATTTTTTGCTTGTATTATTGCTCATTTTGCACGGTTTATAATCGTGAGCCTCCAGGCCTGTGAACCATGCCATTTCTGCTCATCGCCGTGCCTCCCTGCCCACCGCCGTGTCATCTCCAGGTGCCCCTCTCCTGTGATGTCTACTCCTCTCATGGTCTCTCTCTCTCTCTCTCTTCCCTTTTCTTTTTTCTCTATAATTCCAGTTAAGACGAGCCCCTCTCCTGTGATGTCTTCCTCTCTCACGGTCTCTCTCTCTTCCCTTTTCTTCTTTCTCTATCATTCAATTCCAGTTAAGGCACACATTTAACAAAAAAAAAGTCAAGAGAAAACAGAGTGAGTGATGTCAAGATGGTGGTTGCTTCTGTTTCTCGAGTTGGAGGAAATGGCAGAATTGTTAAAGAAGATTCTTTTGTGCTAAAATAAAGAAATCAATGTGAGTATCATACTACTAAACTTTTTGCGAAAGAAATAAGCCACAATGTTAGAGGAGAAATGGAACCTAACTTTTTGAGGATGTTTTGAATAAGGAGGAGGATTTTATAACAGTGATGATAAAATGGTTTTTAGATGTGTGAATGCCGGAATTTAATCAAAAGAGATCCATAACAAATCCCTAATATAACCCAAAATGAAGAATAAATCCTAGTAAGAATATAAGAATCAAACTTTCGAAACAGACAGAGATCTTAGTACTGAGGCGGTAGCCATTGCAAAGTAGAGGCGTAGTCAAAGTGAGGGAGATGCAGGGCAAAGGCTCAAGGGAGTTGATAACTGGTAAAAGCTCAGCACCCATCAAAGACAATGACGAGGCATGTAATTGGTTAGCTGCCGGTTACCACAAAGGAGGGATGGGAGAGCAAAGAGAAAGAGGTTACCACGAAGGTGGTATGGGAGAGCCGTGAAGTGTGAGGGGTTCCAAATTGATTATTGTACTGATGTTTGTGATGTTCTGAAAACTTATAGAGAAAGGTTTCAGAGAAAGTGAGAGACTTGGGGGTTCTGCGTGGTTTCATTAATATACTCAATCTTATTTGATTCATACAAAATAAATGGGATTACAACTACAATAATCTGTACAAGCTTCATAGTTAAAAACAGAAGCTGATAAAACCATGAGCTCTTTAAAACATGAGCTAACATGGAGTACTACAAATAACAAAAAGTATACAAGTATACAACAGTATCTACAATTCATACACACTATCAACCAAATAAAAGAATACCCAGCTGGAAAAAAAATACACTGGGTTACCATTACCACACATGAATGAATTGTTCACGTGGAATCACTGGAGCCTTGAAGCCAAAGGACCTCCTTTCATAAAAATCATGGAGGACCCTGATCAAAGCACTAGCCTTCTTGCTTCCTCGCGATGTTCCTTCACTGAGTTGAGAATACAAAGGTCCCATAAGAGAAGCTTTCTTCACTAAATGAGCAACCACATCTCCTCCCCCATTCAGTGATAAACACAGCAACAAAGAAACACAATGCTCCATCCCCATCCTTGAAGCGGAAGAAGAGCTCAAGATTTCAACAGCAACATCCAAGGCTCCAATTTTAAGGATTGCTGCTGTTCCATCACTTCTCTCTGCAATTGTTGCCAGAATTGCTAAGGAGTCTGTGATAATGTCATCTTTCTCACATGTTTTCAAGATGTTAACTAACAAAGGAACTGCTCCAGCTGTTATTACCCTCTTAACATTTTCAGGGTGCTTAAGGAGGCCAAACATTGCCACCAAGCCATTCTTTTGGCTTCGATCAGCGCCATCTTCGATGAGCCTGATCAGTGATGGAATTGCTTCTGGCTCCTCTCCTATCTTGTTCCCGTGCTCTGCATTCGAAGAAGCAAGGTAGAACAACACAGCTGCAGCGTGCTGGCGAGCTTCCATCTTTTCTCCTTTGTTTAGAACTCCTACAATAAATTCTAATCCCCAATTCTCAACCATCTGAGCTCTGCTTTTGGAGTATTTTGAGAGGTTCAGAAGTGCTGCAATTGCATTCTCTTGTGCTGATGAATCGCTTGATGACAACAGAATCAACAAAAGAGGGACAGAACCAGCTTCTACCAAACAAGACCTACAAAAAATGCTTGTTTTGGAAAGAAGCCTCATTTCAAAGGCTGCACGGTTCTTCTCTTCCCCTCTTCCATTTTCAATTCTTCCACAGAGAAAACCAGAAACCATTTTCATAGCTTCCTCTGCCGCCACACTTCCCGGCTGCACCGTCCTCGTGATGTCACGGTTCCGGCGACCAGAATCAGCAAAAGGAATGCCATTGACAGAGCAATATTGCTGAACAAGCCTCCGGAGCACCAAGTTGGGTACTAACTCAGTGCTGCTAAGCCTTTTACCTGTCTTAGGACATGTTGCATTTCCACTTTTCAACCATTTGAGAATTGAAGAACGATCATAGGTGTGACCTGTTTCTATAGTCACTGGATCTCTCATCAACTCCAATGAGATTGGACATAGAAAATCATCTGAGCTAACACAACTCAAGATCATCTCACTTTCATTGCTTGCATCAGATTTCTTGTTGTTACCTTCTTCACCATCCACTACCTCCATTACCACACATCTGCAGTAACTCATAAACCCCATCAAACTACTCAGAAAACTCACCTTCCTCTTTTTTTCTTCATTCAAGCCCTCAAACCCAATTTCACCCTCCAAAAACTTCACCTCCCTGTTGCACTCACTCCACCTGCAAACCCCAATATACTCAATAACCCGCTTCAGTTCACCCTCATCCGGAGCAACCCGGTTCTCAAACTGGTTCAAAATCGACATAACACCCATCACAGCACGCTCATCATCAAGCTCAACCTCAAATCTGGCCTCCCTCGCCTGCTTCATCAGCAGCAAAACCTGCTCTTCAGCCTCCTCCGAGACCTCAACGGCACCAAAAGGGAAAATATCCAGAGCTGTAGCCACGGCTCTGGACACGACCCGAAACTCCGCCGCAACCCGCTCCGACTCCATCAGCATCCGCAGCCGTGCACCTTCGCGGGTTAAGTCTTCCAGCAAGAAGAGAAGCTTCTGGAAGGTTACATGGAGCTCCGACAAGCAGAGCGCTACCGGGTCGGGAAGATCCGGATTGTGGTTTCGAATCTCATAGAGGAAAGGTTGGAGAAGCTGGGTCAAACGAATGGCATTTCTCGCGTTCCGCTTGTTGCCGGTGAAGAAGGTGTGTTGGAAAGTGGAAATGGAGTTGGAGAGGGAGATGAGGGAAGTGAGGAGGGTGGAGATGGCGATGTCTTCGCCGGGATAAACCACCGGGAATGTCAATACCCGGCGATCCGACCCGTTTAGTTTTCGGATCATGGAAAGGTTGTGTTGGACTTTTGTGTTTGGAACTTGTGGATAAGTGTGATTTGTTTTGTTTGATTTAACGTACGTTTCGGGTATTTATTTATAGGAAGTGAAGAGGATGGGACACGTGTTGGAAGATGATTTGGTTTTCGTGAAGTTTGGGGTTTTGAGATGGTGACACGTGTGATTTGAGGATAACAAGGGAGTGACGCGTGGCGCTAGAAAAACGGAAAGGACTCGTGCTTTTGAAGGTGCTTGGATAGAGGGAGCCGAGTCCGACAGCAACCGAGGTTTACAACGTGGAATTAAAATCTCTGCGTCATAATAATTTTGGTCAGCGGGGTATTTTATATGAAAATAAAAAATAATATTTGTGGGTTTGGGTTGGCCAATTATTTAGGTGAATTATTTTCATGTTCAGGTCAAACGAACCTTCTGCTTGTTTTCTGGATCTAGTTTGTGTGCTTGTTGGCCCAGTTAGTTTCATTGGATGGATAAATGGCCCATGCATTTAACCCATGATGCTCATTTAATTGGCCAAAAAAAAGGGAGGTCCACAACTTGACCAATAATAGTGGGAGGACCTAACATGATATTATTAGCCTTTGACCCAAGAAAAAATCCATGTTAGCCATGTTTGACATTTAATTGAGTGAAGTGGGGGAGGAGGTGGGAGAAGGCTGAGGTGTTTGTGAAGTGTTAAGAAGTCTCATAATAATGGAAGATATGATTATGAGTTTCTAAAATAAAGATCTTAAATTGAGATCTTTAAATAAGATCCGGATCTTATTAGAGATTTAACATTGAATGTATTTTACATGACATGAAATCTTAGCAAAAGTTAAGATTCGTGTCTTAGTTGAGATCTTAAAGTATGATTTAGATCTTATTAGATTTTACCATTGGATGTATCATACATGGCATAAGATCTTAATAAAAGTTAAAATCTGTGTCTTAGCTTACTTCTCTAAAAAATGAGATATTAAATAAAATAATATTTGTTTCTTTCTCATTCAAAACTAGAATTAAGATAAATAATGTAAATATATTGTGTATTGTTGATCCAACCAAAAGTAAAGTAAGATCTCATACCATTTGAGCAAAATGTGCATGTGGACCGGTCTTAAATCCTATGTGGCAGTCCGAGCCTACAAAAAGTGAGTTAAGTCTCAAAATAAGATCCTCTTATAGGAGATGCTCTAAGATAACTCTTATATCTGTTAAGACAATCTTATCTCTTAAAGCCAACATTTTGGGAGAGTTAGGAGAAAGAGAATGGCAAAAAATTATGTGAAAAGAATTTGAAGGACTAGGATTACGACACAATTGTCACCGTGCAAAAAAAAAATCACATGTGGATGTATATGTGGACTGGGCGGGGCATCCCTGATATGATGCCCGCCCAAAACACTCGTAAAAGATGGCGGCGCACCAGGGCTGGCAAGGGTCACGGGCGATGATGGAAGGTCAATTGTTCTACCGGTGGTCCCATCTACCAGCTAGAAGATTCTTTTGGATTTGTCTTATCTATATAGAGATTTGGGCCTCGTCTGTAAAGGCCCAAATATGGGAACAATCTAGATGTTGACCTCACCCTCTATAAAAGGGAGGTTTTTACCTTGTATCTGACAACTTTGATGATAATTAAAGAGAATATTTCCTTTTATTATATCATGTCCTTATTTGTGGTATGCTAGAGTTTTCTGAGTGTACCTGTCTTATCTAAGATATTCTCTAGTACAGAACAATATGCATTGTGCCATGTCATTATTTAACATTAAGGACATGTACAAAAAACAAAACAAACAAATCTACGAAAGTTCATTTTAGATGCAAAATAAAATCCTATGTGACAGTACGATCCCACAAAAAGTAAGTTAAGTCATAAAATAAGATTCTCTTATTAGAGATGCTCTAAGATAACTCTTATATATGTTAAGACAATCTTATCTCTTATAGCTATAGGTATTTCAAATTATAATATGAAGGTTGAGTGGTGTCTAAGTATGAGAGGAGGAAGAGAATGCAAAAAATCATGAAAATAATTTGAAGGACTAGGATTGCGACATAGTTGTCGCGGGGCAGAAAATATGTCACATATGTCACATGTGCATATATATATATATATATATATATATATATATATATATATATATATATATATATATGCATTGTGACACTTGTCATTATTTAACATTAAAAACGTGGAGACAAAAAATAAAACAAAAAATCTACAAAGTTCATTGTAGATGCAATTTGTAAGTCAAGGACTAAAACATATTTAACACTTTGAATTATTTTTTGAAAATTAAGCTTTAAAATCTACAAACAAAATTAAGCTTTAAGAGTAAAATAGCACAAAATGCTATTGTGTTTATATTCTATGGTAAGTTTTTTGTTTTGGTTTTTTTGTTAAATGCACATAAATGCTTGAAATCGAGTGAAGACGTACCAAACATTCCTGACATTTTAGGGCATGTATACTATAATTAAATCCAATTCTTGTATGGTTATACTTTTCCTTGAAAGATTGCACGGTTATATATGCTTATCTCCTCCTTATTATATTACTCTCAAGTCTCAACTCAAGACTACAACATGTCACAAGTTCATTTAGATGATGCACAGAAGGTTCCTTACATGTAGCACCGCTATCTTTATACCTCCCAATTGTAAATATATGAAAGAAAGAAAATTTCACACTCATTTTAGGTGAAAATTAATGTGGTAAAATGAGCATGTAAACAATATATGATGTTCTTCCAGGTGTAGAACTTGAGAGTTGTGATTGTCATTTACAACGGGGATATAATGGGGCTATGTGCGTACGATAGAGCTGTTTTACTGTGACAAAGAGATTTGATACTGTAATCAATTAAAAGGCTAGTTAATCTTAGAGCCCGTTTAGTGGACAAGATAAACAGACATGATAGAATAACGATAATCATATCTTGTTATAATATGCTGTTTGTTGCGTCAGCAGGATAGTATAACACTATCATGTCCCTTATCTTATCTTGTCTATCATGTGTATAAGTTATCATGAGGGGGGTTATGATATAAATTATCCTGACAGGATATAATATCAGTTTATGAATATTATGAATTTTTTATTTTCAAAGGAAAATTCGATACATTTTTCATTGTTTCTATCATATCCTATCAATATCTTGTCCACCTCAAACGCAAGATAGAATAAGAGTCTATCTTACTCTTATCATATCTTGTCCTTATTCAATCATTTATCATATCTTGCTATTATCTTATACTGACCACCAAACGAACCCTTAGAGTTTAGAAAGAATAATGAGATTTGTAAAAATAAAAAGTGGATTACATTAAGTAAATGAGCGATCACAGTTGAAGGCTTGAGTTTTGTTGTTACTATTTTTGCAGGTTTCGTGGGAAGTCTCTGTGAAGAGTCTCCCAAACGCAAGGTTGACTTTAGGCCTCCTTGTTTGAAAGTTATAATTTAAGACGTCGTGTGCCCGTTAGCCTGTTATATGAGATAAGGTGTTTTTTGTTTGCCAAGTCATCCAAACTGTCTCCATTACATTTGCTAAGAAGTAAGTCTATTGGCCAGCTGAAGTGCTATTAGGCATTTTTTGAATTTTTGGGTCGACCGAAATAATATTTAAGGAGTGATGATAGAAAGAATTGTGAAAGAGGTCGGAAGAGATGAAATCTACAAAAATAACATCACATTGACATAAAAGTAATTCTCAGGAAGAAACTACTATTATTTTTTTGGAATGATCGGTTAGAGCATATCCAATGGAGTCCTTATTTTGGGACCTTAAAATAAGATCTGGATCTTATTAGATCTCACCATTAGAGCTATCCTACATGACATGAGATTTTAGCAAAAGCTAAGATCCGTGCCTTAGCTCAGGTACTCTCAAATGTGAGATCTTAAATAAAATAATATTTTTTCTCTCTCCTTCAATATCATAACTAAAGCGAAAATTAGGGAGGGAAATAAATAATATAAATATATTGGGTACTGTGGGTCCAGTCAAAAGTAAAATAAGATCTCAACCACTAGAGTGAAATATGCATGAAGACCTTATGAGTGTCTTAAATCCTATATGGCAATTTGGGCCCACAAAAATTGAGTTAAGTCTCAAAATAAGTTCCTACAATTGAAGATGCTCTTATATAACCAACTTATTATTTTTTTTTTTAACTTACCTCCATCATTTCACTGAGAAGTGCATGTCACAAACAAGAAAGCAATAAGTACTAAATTGCCCTAATCCCAACGAAACCCTAATTGAAAGCCCTATCATTTTCACTTGAACTCTTATACTTTTCAAATTACTACTACTGTATTTGTTGCCGAAAGCACCGTCACACTCCAACCCAAAGCACATTCCTTTTCACATTCTTTTTCATCATTACGATGGTATCCTATAAACCTCTAATGTTGAGGACACTTATTTCAGTAATTTCTTAAGAATATTTTTTTCGTGAAAAAAGATAATGGCTTTGTTTTTATTATAATTAAAAAGGTTTTGATTTTTATATATTTTAAATACATTATAAATATATTAAATATTTTAACTTAATATCAATTTTTATAAAAACCATTTTTTTACATCGGAAAGATAAATTACACCCGCCACGAATTGAACCTTGAATCTCCCTTACCTATTCCATATGTCTCACAACTCCTACCACTTGAGCTATCATACAGGGACTTATAAAAACAATGTTAAGTTTACATCTTGGAAAATTAACTAATATTTTACATCAAGAATCAATCACGATGTAAAAAATCTAGTTTTTTATTGGATTTCATTGTGATATGATAGATTTACATAATATTCGATCATAAAATTTCATACGGAATAAAAAATTACATTCATTTTTATTTAAATTAAAATAAAAGCGTATTTTTTTATTTGATAAAAATCAATTGAATGTATATGTAAATAAAATTGACACTTTTTTTTGCAAAAATAATATTTACACTAACATGGTGCATAAACATTTAGGACTCGTTTGGTGGACAAGATAAGCAGACATGATAGGATATCAGTAATCCTATTCTGCTGTATTGTTTGTTGTGCCAGCATGATTGGATAACACTATCTTGTCTCTTATCCTATCATGTTTATCATGTGTAAAAATTATCATGAGGGGGAATTACGATAGAAATTATCTTGACAAAATATGATATGAGCTTATAAATATTATGAATTTTTTATTTAAATTAAAAATTTGATTCATTTTTCATTGTTTCTATCAATATCCTGTCCACCTCAAACACATGATAGATAAGAGTCAATCATGCTCTTATCATATCCTGTACTTATCCAATCATTTATCCTATCATGCTCTTATCCTATCCTGACCACCAAACGATCACTTAATTTTTTTATTTAATATAATCAATTAATGTAACACATTTATGAGTTCTGATTGGTTAAGTATAAAAAAATCTTTACATTCTGAAATTAAACTCATTTTTTACAACATAGATTTTGTAAATATCATTTTTTACAGCAAGCATAAAATTCATTTCATGTGATAATAGTATTATTTATCTATGATGAGATGAGTATCACATGATTGAAAAATAAACACGAGTGAGCATAGCGTGACGTGCGTATATAATGCTTACGAAAGGGGTTGAAGAAGGGCAAAGAGTGTTTCGCTTCACCACACAGACATGGCGGCAGAGAACGTAGCAGCTGATTTACCAGTCAAGAGGCAGCGAGAAGAAGAAGAAGAAGACCAACAAAATGGCCTCTCTCAGAACGATTCTTCCACGCCTCAAGGGCTATCTGCTGTTATTCCTGGATGGTTCTCTGAAATTAGCCCAATGTGGCCTGGTTTGTACCCTTCTCCATAAACACGCTCTTTTCATCTTGTTGCTCTTTTTTCATCAACCCTTTTGATTTTTGTGTTGAACTTCAACTGGGGTTTGTGTTGTTCCTCTGAAAAAACATTGATTTTATTATTTCTTTGATATAATGGAAATTTGGATGGACTGGGTTTTTTTGTTTTGTCTTTTTGTATGAAATTGTTGTTTAGGTGCTGTACTTGATTGTTGTTAGCTAATCTCTGTCGTTTGTTTTGGATGTGACTACGTGTCTTCAGTTAAATCGTTGAATCTATGTGTCTGTCCTTTCAAGGTTTCATTTTATGGTTCTGTTCTATTTGATTCTAAGGTATCAGCCCATTTTTATTTAGTTTAGGGGTACTAGAACTAGGAGTTGATAATTGGTGGAGTTACAAAAGAGTTAGGCTTAGGCTTCCTGCCCTGTTGTTTTGTGTTTTTTCTTTTACTGCAAGATGGATTGGCTGCTTTGGCATATTTGAGGTTCTGCCCTTTTCAAGTTTAGGTTAAATTCAGTGTTTGGACATTTTAATGATCAGTTGTTGTTTCATTTCCACTTACAAATGCTTTTTTTTTTTTGTTGAAATAGAACCACTTGGAGGTTTCATTTTTTGAGCCACTGCAAAAATGTTCCATGATTTGCCAGAGAAACATTGATTTCATTATGGTCAAGGGTTTAAAGAAAGAATTGAACTCTGATATTTGATTTCCCTTAGTTCTTAAGTAGCTTAATTGTAGAATAGAACAATTGTCTGCTATTGTTATCTGACTGATGGCAGAATTTGGACTATCAATTGTTCTTAATATTGAATTTTCCGGTTCCTTTGCTATGTCACTTTTTCCCTCTGACTTACTGTTATCAACCCTAGGACCCTCATCTTTGTTTTTGTCTTTTGTAATAATACTATGACTCATGTGTTGGAATCTGGCTGTAATTTGCAGGGGAAGCACACTCCTTGAAGGTGGAAAAGATTTTGTTTCAAGGAAAGTCTGATTATCAGAATGTCATGGTCTTCCAGGTACTTATAACTTCTGTTTTATTTGAAGTTTCATTATCCCCCTCCTTTTTTCATGGACCTAATTCTAATTTCACTGTATGTTCTGATATCTTTTTGCAGTCATCCACGTATGGCAAGGTTCTTGTTTTGGATGGAGTCATTCAGCTCACAGAAAGGGATGAGTGTGCCTACCAAGAGATGATCACTCATCTTCCTCTCTGTTCTATTCCAAATCCCAAAAAGGTCTTTTGATACTTCAAATCCTTATAAAACATGTGTAGCTTTCCTGTTTTATCATAAATTTTGTTGTGAATTCTGGATAATTGATTAGGCAGTGTATAGATTTTTAATCATTGTATCTAGAGGATGGCTTAGAGGAATCTGTCAAAATTATGTCTATCTTAATTACTGAAAATGATGATGTGTCCATCACCATGCGGATTCCTGCTGCATTGCTGCTTTACATTTAGCATAGCAATGTAAGTTTATCGAAATATGATTTTTTATGTTTTAGGTTGTGTCGGTCTTTCATGAGTGTAGAATTTTATATGTTGATGAGAGTAGGAAGGATCACACCCATGTAACTGGGGAAAGGCATCCGAACTATGGCTTATTTGTTGTACCACTCTTGAGAATGAAATGTTCATTTTTTGGGAGAGAATGAAATGTTCATTTTTTGGGAGAATATTTGCCTGTTTTCCCAGCATAACTTTCGAAATGTATGGAGTTAATCGTTCTTTTCCTCACTGCTATTTTCTGTTAGGTTTTGGTTATTGGTGGAGGAGATGGTGGAGTCCTGCGGGAAGTATCACGTCATTCGTCAGTAGAAAAGATCGACATTTGTGAAATAGACAAGATGGTTGTTGATGTGAGTACACTAAAACTCTGTTCTTTCCTGTCTCTAATCAAATCTAAATAATTTTACTAACAGAAGACTACTATTTGACTTAAGTCTCTCTCACACACACACCCCACTTTTTTTAGGTCGATTTGGATCTCTCTACTTAACGAAATTGGTTATTGCCATGCTGTTTTTTCCCCCTCATGATCTAAAATCTACGTTTTATGCTCAAGGACCTCTAGTATAGCAGTATCAGCTCAATATCAAAATTGAATTCTTCATTCTTTGCAGGTCTCCAAAGAGTTTTTCCCTGATATTGCTGTAGGTTTTGAGGACCCACGTGTCTCCCTTCATATCGGTGATGGTATGATCAGCTACTCTTCATGTTTTTTTATATTAGTTACCCACTTCACTGTTTCATGATAACTTTTCTCATGATGGCTTGTCTTTCAATGATCCAGGAGTTGCATTTTTGAAGGCAGCTCCAGAAGGATCTTATGATGCAGTAATAGTGGATTCATCCGACCCTATAGGTAGCATACATATGCAATGCAATGTTTATGATCTCTTCATTAATGTATTTTTTTTCCCGGTTAAGTGAGTTTCTGTTTGATATCCTTAAGGTCCTGCTCAAGAGCTTTTTGAAAAGCCTTTCTTTTCATCGGTTGCAAGGGCTCTTCGTCCTGGAGGTGTTGTGTGTACTCAAGCAGAAAGTATATGGCTCCATATGCATATCATTGAGGACATTGTGGCAAACTGTCGCCAGATATTCAAAGGTTCTGTCAACTATGCTTGGACCACCGTTCCCACATACCCAAGGTATGTTCTTCAAAACTTATTTTCTATTTTCCCATTGAAACTGCTAAGTAGCCTCTGTCAATCAGCCATAGTGTCAATTCAGTCTGTTTGTTTATTTTGTGCTTTTAGTATAGGGATGGTTAGTATATATGATTATCCATGATTAATGTTGCTTGTTTTTTCCATTTCAGTGGGATGATTGGTTTTATGCTTTGCTCAACTGAGGGTCCTTCTGTTGATTTCAAGCATCCAGTGAATCCTATAGATGAGGATGATAGTCAGCAGTCAGCAAGACCATTGAAATTTTACAACCGTGAGGTAAGCTGCTTCAACCTCTCCTGCTCGGTTTTCAACTCGGATCAAGATCTTACGTCCCCAAATGATGTCTCTATTTCCTGTTCCTCCAATAAATCATTGTCCTTGTCTTCTCAATTAAAAAATACATGGAGCGAGACCTTACAAACTTACACGCGGAAAGAAAATGAGATACCATTTGGAAACTGATGATTTCAATGCTTTCAACTCCACCTGAATTTTCATTTTTTCCTTTTCTTTACTAACTGTTAAGTCTTATTTTAACTTTTGTATATGTTTTGTCTATACCTTTTATTTCAGATTCATTCAGCTGCTTTCTGTTTGCCATCTTTTGCTAAGAGAGCTATTGGTGCTAAAGCAAATTGAGAATGTTTTCATGGGATTGAAGGAGCACCATGGCTGTTAGGCATTTATCCTTAAATGGATTGATCCATCTATCAATGAACCGTGAAATAAGTTAGAGCTTCATGCTGACATTGAAGAGTAACTTCTATTTCATGTAATGAGTTGTAGATGATGGATTCAGTCGTTAGTAACTCCCAAAAAATTTCTTGAACTTTTTGTTTTATGCGAATCATTGCCTTTTATCTATCCGAGACTGAAATTTGGTCTTTTATTTTGATATTTAAGTATTTTTACTGTCAGTTTATTGGGTTTGCCTAATGGGCCAATAAAAAATGGTGTGAAGTGACACCACCTCATTTTACATGGTATATTAAATTGCTAAATCATCAGTAATAAGTCAATAATCTGTTATCCCTATAAAACCCTTCTTCCACCCACAACCTCCCTCCCTCCCTCAACTCACCATTTCCACCATAGCAGCCACAAAATCACCCAAGCATTCCTGCCAGTCACCACTCCCCACCATTGCACCATAGGTATAGTTGCGAAGCAAAACTATTGCTTAGTCACTTCTCAAAGATCCTTCAGGGCTTTGCCCGCAGTTATGAAGGATCTTTGAGAAGTGGCGGATGGCCTTTGAAGGGAGCTAGCGTTGATGACTGTGAGTGTGGTGGGAGAGGAAAAAATCACTGTTTTCCGTGACTGTTTCATAGGCAACACCTTGCAACTTTGATTGACATTTTTAAAGTCACAGAAATACTTTTAATTGAAACCAAATAAACTAAACTAAGTTTGCAGTGAAAACATAAATTCAAAGAATTAATTGAACCAGATATAAAAATCCTGAGCAAGAAGGAACAACAACATTGTTATTGGCCTTTCTTTTCTTCTTTTTCCCTTTACAAATGCTTGGTAAGACTCTCTTAGTATATGGTTCAAGATCTTGAAATAACCTCTTGCATAAAAAATAGATTGGAGCACATACAATAGACCAAGTGGTTAGACCATTCTCACAACCCACACATAACGAGAGCTTTGATGCATCAAGATGCTTTTTTTATATGGCTCTCACGGTGTAATTTGTCTTAGAACTCTTAGCTTGTGCTGAATAATAATTGAGGGATCAGACAGAGTGTGTGTTTGGTTTTAAATCTGGAGAGGCCAAACGTGGATCCAGAAATCCAAAAGCAACTATTTCTTACTTCTGCAAACGTGGATTGGGGCCAAACGTGGATCTGCAGAAGTTTTCCAAACACACACAGAGCCAATATAATTCACTTTTGAATTTTTTTTTTGTTCAGAATCTAAGATGCTTGTTTAATATTTTCATTTTCGTCAATCTTTTTTTTTGGTCGAATGTCAAATAAATATTCTGAAGACGTATATGGTCCATATTCATTCATGATGGACTTAATGACATTTGAGTTCTATGTAATATGGGCCAAGCTAAGGAAAGCTGTTGTTAAACCCCATAGTTCTAGTCTAGATTGATGGGCCAAACTATGCATTTTGTCCTATGTCTCTGTGTAATTTGATTCATACTCTTATATATGAAGACCTTTTTTCATTATAAAAAGATGAAAAGACTTCTAATTATAGGTAAGTATCCTCCATGGTGTGAAACTTGCTCTATCCAGATGTTTTACAAAAAATCCTTGTTGAATCGGATTCCTTGGTAGCCATCAATTTGTTGGAGAAGGGATGTCCCAGCTCTCATTTGTGTGCCTCACTTATTAGACAGATAAAAGATCTCCTGAATCGGTGCTCTCACCTTCAGTGGAAGCATGTATTCCGTGAAGCTAGTTCAGTGGCGGATGCCCTTGCAAAAAATGGTCTAACCTTGCCAATGTCTGATACGACAGTCTGCCTTCTTTTGGTTATGTCCCCTTTAGATTTGATTCTTATAATACCCTCTATGAGAGAGGTTAGTTGGACGCTTTAAGTCCCAAATATAACAACAACAAAAATTAGTGTTAGATAGAAAGATGAAAAAACACTTCACCAAGATGTAAAATTTCTAAGAATTTATTTATGTGGTAACATGATAGAAGTTTAAAATGTCGAGGGTCAACTTAATAATTCACACACTTCATAAATTATATACAGTATATTATAATAATTTTATCAGATATAAAATGGGCAAATGCTTGAACACGAAATAAGAGATCGATGTTAGTTTAGAAAATCTTCACAATTGTCTGATTTGGTTTTGTGAGAAGCAGTATTACTCAATGACATTGCTTCAAATATCTTACGATTGAAAGTGTATAAGGTGATTGAAAACGTTAAATTATATAAATAGGTAGGGCCATTTCATACTTTGGGTGGTTGTACATTCGTTTAATCAACCCTTCCACAGTACTATTGAATTATATAAAATCAGTAGGGTCACGTCTTTAATTGTGTCCGTCGACATCAAACTATATATACTTTGTCCTCTTATCTTTTTTGTGGCGTTGAATGGAGAAAATGAATGCTCCCTATTAAGATTCATTGATAACCATGTATGATGCATGGCAGAAATTATGAGCAGCTTAATTGTTTCTGATTTTTATAATTAAGCAATAGTACAACTCAGCAGCTAAGCATGCATGCAGCACCTCCCAACTCCCAAGTTCGCCAATTGACAATGTCAAATAACAGCTTTGTGAAAAAGACATGATAACAATGCTTATGATCTTATGAGCCTGCCCTCGAAATTGAATTAAATTAATTTGAGCTCAAATATTAATAAAATCAAATTAAAACCAACATGAGAATCAAAATATAGGAACAAGATAGTAATTTGGTGTGCATGAGAAAATGTGTGTTTTTTCTTCCCTTCCTATGCTTGGGTTAGGTGTTCATGTTGGACTGAGTGGTGTGCATGCCCAATATGATGTTGTAGCTCTCTCGATTCTTTACTACTCGTAAATGTGATTGACTGTATTTGCTTCCCCCTTAAATATAATTGTTGGACTCAGGACGGACCTTCCCATTAATGTAATAGCACATGATGCCCACAATTACCATTGATTGTAAATAGGGGAGACCTCAATTAGGGGCTCCATCAAACTATAATAAGACATGTTGAAAGAAATTTTAAGATCATCACGTTTGACCTAACTACTTGCCTTTGTCTTAAGGTATTATTGTGAACACAAGGTTTTTTTTTTAAGTCAGTAATGTTTTATTTTTGAAACTAAGTCAGTAATGTTAGTTGTGCAATGTCTGATTAAATTATTGTTGTATTGAAACTAAGTGTTTGCAATGTATACCATATATATATATATATGGTATATGTATCGACAGCTCAGTTGTTCAATTGAATAATTAGTCGTCCTCATGCTTGGATTGCCTACAATTCAAACAGTCAATGAAGCTATATACATAGTTCATTATTTTCATATCAATTGTGGTTGTGGACCTGTGAAATAATTATAAAACATTTGTAATTGATAAGACGGAATGATGTTAGTAATCATCATGGTGTCATTTTCTTTGCTGAGTTTTCAATGTTTGATTAGGTGAGTGTGATAAACTCCAAGAGAACCTACCTTTTGGTAACAAATAGAGACAGAACAGAATAAGATCATATATCCCCCTTAGATATAGGGTGGGACTCATGTATAAACGGGTATTTGCACATGCATTATTTGAAACTAGAGAGCAAATGAGAACAATCCATATGCATATATTGATGGATTTAGTATAAGGACACGTTCAGAACTCTAATGAGTGGTGCCTGAATTCTGATTACCAAGACAATTAAACATCCTAATTAGGTCATTTTCAGGTTACACAACAAACTTTATTCTATATGACTGCTTAGCATACCAAATTTTATACGTGTTTACTTCTTTTTCTTGGCCCAAAGCTAGCCCACAATCATCAGAGAAAAAAATATACACAACAAAGGCGCGGACCTAAAAGTTTAAAATTTGGAGACAACACAGATAAATTTGTTATCTTAAATAAATTAAACACATGGTAATACTATCATTAAAAGTATAAATCTCTCTATGAGTTTTCATGTTTACAAAATTCTGAATAGTATTTTCATTTTTAATACTATTAAAAGAATTGTTTATATATAGTTAGCCAAATAATCATTCATCTCGAACAAATTTTTTGCAGAGAAATCTCTTTGCCAATTTCAATTGTCGCAGTTACTATTGATTGCATCAAAATTAACTTTAGGTAGGTGGCAAAAAAATTTAGGTAGAATAAACACACAAACATATGACACTTTGAACACAATTTTCTTATGTGAAAAATGGGAGTATCAAGGAAAAAACAGAACTTAACATTTATTTAAATAAATTACACAACGAATTAAAGAGGGATATGATCACAAGTCCACGCGCATCATGATAAGATAGTTGCTTCTATTATAAGCTTGAAGCTCACTCCTTTTCATCTGTATCCTTGTAAAACTCGAGTACAAGAAGATCACGACTCAAAGCGTTAGCTAGTAGTGATTGGCTACTCGTATCTTCCGCCGAAGAGGAAGTGATGACTATTAAATCGACATTCCATACAACTGATATTGGCTCCATATGACCCATGATGACCCCTCTTAATAATTATACATATTTTTCTCATAAACTTAGATTTTTTAATAAATTTATTATTAAAATTTTGTTATAAATTAAAATATTGATGGTAATTTTTAAACTTTTGTAAATTTTTTAGATGATACTTTAAAAGAATTGAATTACACGACAGAATATATATATATATATATATATATATATATATATATATATATATATATATATATATATATATATATATATATGAGAAACATATTATGAGGGTGATGTGATCAATTTTTAAATGAGAAAGGTACTCCCTACTTGAGAGTTGAGATTAATGTCCTGTAGTTATACTCGCCGCCTCATCTTCCGAATATTTCGTGTCTTTATATATCAAAAATAAATTGACAAGAGAAATGCATGCATGTACGCCTCCTAATTATATAAGGTCAATTATTATACTATATGTCTATCTGTATTTTTTTATTATACTAAACATTCGCCACGTGTAAACGTAGAAGTATTTGTCAATGAACACTTGGAGTGCTGGGCATGCCATGTGAGAGTATTGTTTGTTTAATTGTCTGTATGTTTACTCTTCACGCTTTCTCTCCAACTTTTCACCTGTAAATTAGCTTCAATATTGTATCAAATCTTTAATTTTCAGCCTTGTTTTAATTCTTGATCTCTTTTCATTATGTGAAGTTAGCCAGCCAACCCTGCTTAGATGAAACAATTAAATAGGAAGAAAACTTTGTCAGTTTTGAAAGCAAACCAGAAAAGTGACCGTAGATAAATAAAGCAAATCCCTTTTAATTAGCTTAATGCACTTTTGAAATCTTTGTGGACAAATGTGGATCCCTCTTGTCACATCCTGATTTAGGTCATGATAACGACATAGCTTATATATGGGATGCTGCCATATTAAGTGCTTGTTTGGACCCAAGTTCTTTGTGGTCCTATTACTGATCAAAACTACCTGATGGAGCTTTAGATAGATGAAACGTGCTTGAAAAGTGTGTTGGATGTTATAACCAAACATCCACTAAGTTATAAAACTAGTAAAGAGATGATTCATATTTGAACTACTTTTTTAACATCATAAAATTGTTCATATATAATATTTTGTATACACACTTATTATAATTTAGAAAAAATATTACATGTCGACACATGAAATTCCTACGTTTAGAAAAAATAAGAATATAAGAGAAATAATAGATATATGACCGGTGATGTGTTCAAAAAAGAAGAAAGATATAAAAAGAGAAGCGAGAGGAACTACATTAGAAAATGACTTTTACAACACCCTTCTATAACGGTTTTAAGAGGAGAGGATGGAGTTGATGTTTGGTGTTGAGAATCTGACAAGATCCTCTCCCAAAGTCGACAACGTCGCGGTGGTGAGTGTTCTGGAGATGGTGGGTGTGTTGTTTTTTTTATAGGCAAATGTTAGTGGTTAGTTGTTAGTAATTACAAATGCTCCTCCTCAGGGTTCGAAACATTGAACTCCATCTCCAACACCTATTTATACCCTTAGCTCAACCAAGTGAGCTACCCCTCCCACGGCGAGGAAGGTACTTGTAGAAAACACCCCCAACGCTTAAGTCAATACAATATGAGAGAATTCTCAAGTCCCAGGTGAACTCAAGCGTAAATGCTTGAATGAATAACATGTTATGTAAATGAATAATAAAATTTATATTTATAGGCTCAACTTCCTTGGAGGTTGTCTCTGCAAGAGTATGGGAGGTCCCTTAATAAGTGAGATTTTCGATCATGTGGGAAAGCAGAGCAGCCTCTATAGCTAGTTGTCCCACCTTAGCTTGTTGTGTCTCAACCTTCTTGTGACCGATCAATTATGAGTCGGGACAAGACACCCCTTTCGAAGTTGCTCAATCTATCATTCAAGCGAGTGCTTACGTACATCTTTTAATCGGCATGAGACACTTTTGGGTCCGACGGCTGCATAGCTGGTCAAAACAATTGGTGAGTGTGGTTGCAACTCTAAGTGCAGGATGGAGGGAAACGATTACAGATGAATTTGGGGAAAATTAGAGATTAGAAAAATGAGATTTGGGGTATAGGTTTGTTTGAAGATTTTGATTTGAAGGAGAAGTTGATTTGCATATGAAGAAGGTACTAGATGAAGAAGATGTTGAGATTCATATCAATAAGATTAGAAATTATGTATTAAAAATAATAAAAAAAATTATATTTTTAAATTTTAATGATTTATTCATAACTTTTTTATTATTTATTATTCATGTGATATATATAGAATATGTCACATATGCGTTCACCCACATGTAATTATTTTGTCTAAGCCTAAATTTTAATGATGGCTAATACCAAACAATTCTTAATCGAATGACTAAAATACAACTTTACTCTGACACGGGCTAAATTCAGCCGATGATAAAATTAGAGTGACCAAAAATAAATTAAAGATGTTACATTATACTAGGGGTGAACATGGGCCGGGTAAATCCAATGAACCCGCCCAACCCAATCCGATCCAATAGAAAAAATGCGGGTTGGATCGGGCAATCGGGTTAGTCGGATGGATTTTACTACAACCCAACCAAGTTCGGATCGGAATTCGGATTCAGTTCAAATCCATCCAACCCAACCCAGAATCCATACATATAATAATAATTTTTATAATTTTACTTATACTTGGAGTGCTAGTGCCGGAGTGATGACTTTTTGAAACTTTAAGACTTAAGTATTTGTAGTTATTTGTCATATTTGAACTTAGAGTATTTATTCGTAGTTATTTGTTACATGTTTATATATAGTTATTTGGCATGTTGGAGAAATCTAAGTTCTAAGTGTCATGACATGACAGTTAGTGTTGTTTTTCACTTTTTAGATACTATTTATATTAGATTGTTTCATGTCATTTGGTAATGAAGTTTTATGTTTTCAAGATATTTGACTATATGTCATTTATGTGGTATTATTTCTATAACTTTTTGTGTCTTTTTCATGCTATTTAGTATTATAACATATTTAGTATTTTTTATAACTTTTTCTGAATTTATAATAATATTTTTTAATATTTCAGATATATTATTATTTTAATATAGTGACCCAATAAATCCATCAAACCCAATTCAAACTTCGTCGGGTTGGTTCGGATCGGGTCCGAAGAAGAAATTCGTGAAATCCAACCCAACCCAACCCAGACAATTATGATGAGTTCGGATTTTATTTTAACCAAAATCCATCCAACCCAACCCAAGTGCATATAGGTTTTTGTTTCTTCTCAATATACAAGAGAGTACTTTAAGAAGAAGATGCCACAAGGGAAACAAATCATTTCCTAGCTACGTCATTATAATTAATATTAATATTATCACGTTTTGCTTTGTTTTTGTTTCAAGGTTGAAATTGATTAAAATAGAAAGTGATGGGTTTTGTCAAAATATTAGGTTCTGAAAAGACAAAGGAAATAGTGTTTAAAAAGGGCTATCTAGACTTTCCAAAACAACGAATGATGCTTCCCCTGATTCTGAGATTCCACTAGTAGGACATTTGGAAAATATGAGCGTCTGCTTATACAGAATGAGAATCACATTCGGACAGCTTGTGCTTGTGATAGCCTATCAAAGCTAATTTTGGGTCAACACCATCTAATTATTTTCTTAATCAAAATCATAATTAATCACTCCAAAATTGCTTAATTATTATTGTCCTTTTTATGAACTTAAACAAAGTTAAGATGTTCTTTAATTTTAATGTTTCACCTTTATGAAACTGACAAAATATCTCAGATCAAAGGGGTTCGTCATTTAATTTGGCCCCATGTCACTCTCTGCCTGTTACAGACGGATTTTTGCATTTATTAATGCTGTTTTACTCTACGTCATGTAATTAAAGGATTGAATTTGGATAAAGTTTGATAACATGAATAGGTTGCATAAAGGAATTTTTAGCAGAAATTCATGTCTCTCATTAGATTGAGATGAAACTGTTTTTAAATGAAGATTACGTACGCGTGTAGACATAAAAATTGGATAAAATGAAAATTTAATTAAATTATGCATTAAGAAAAGTTATACTTTACTTTTTTTAATCTTTAAGTGAGTATCAAGTTATCAACGTTTTTGTGTATTTTTTTTTTGTCTAGACCAAGGTATTCCCACAGCCGACAGCCGTGAGACTAATCTCTCGCCCCACGGTCAGCGATGTTCTTGTGTATTGATGCTACTTACTAGCGAAAATTGTATGATTTATTTTTAATCTTGTGTTAAATATGTTTTTAATTTCTATAATACATTTAATTTGGGGTTGGGCCTTACAACTTTTCTTTGTTTTAGTCTCAACTCTAATTAAATAGGTAAAGTTAGTTTATGCAGTACATTTTGTGATGATTTAATGTTTAAACCACCTGCCACTAACATATCTTGTGGTGGTTAACAACTCCTACTCGTGTGTAAAAAATGCTGCAAAGTAAATACTAGAAAACTAATTTCATATACTTCATTAATATTAAGAACTAAATGCTAAATGCTACTCCCTCCGGTCCTATTTATAAGCAACAAAAAAAAATTCACATAGTTTAAGAAATGTAGTTAAACTAGATAAAATGCATTAAATTTGTCTTAAATTAAAATGAACTTCCAAAATTACCCTTTGTTATTAGTGTTGGAAAGTGGAAAAGAGAGAGAATAATTAATGAGACACATTTTACAAGTTAGAATTAATAAGGGCATCATTGGAAAAAATTAATTAATATAGCTCAAACTTTCATTTGGTTCTTATAAAAAGGACCAAGATTTTTCTTCTCTTTCATGCTTATAAATAGGACCGGAGGGAGTATGAAATATTTTTGATTGATAAAATTTAGTTCACCCTATAATTTTACAGCAACTGACGCCATATTTAACCCTTTATTCTCATATAATCATCAAGTCAATAAAGTTAGAATAATATTTACCTTACCATCCTTTTTCACTTTCACTTTATTTTAATGTGAAGAGAAATGAGCGAAATTAGTGGTATGATATGTGATGTGATAAAAATTTAGAGAAAAATAAAAGAAAAAAAAGTAAAAATGAAATGATAAAGAAAATGAAGTATCAATGTATCATTACTCCAAAACTATAATATTCAATTTAAATATTCAAGAGACAGGTAAATCTTATATTGTAGGTGATTAGAGACGGAACCTGATTACCACCACTAACATGATGACAAGAGATACAGAAAATAACCTGCATCACTTTCAAACGAATGGTAGAGCACAACAAACTGTTAAAAAGGACCTTGTGATAGTGAGGAGTACATGTAGCTCATAATCTTTAAGTGATTATTATTTATATTACACAAAATGGAACATATGTGGTTAGTTATTAACCCTATTAGTCAATTAAAACAACCAATAGATTGATTTCATTAATGTACATTTGTCATTAAATTGATTATGGGGTGCATAGTCATTAAGTCCTCAAAGTTTTGGTGGTGTAATTTTTTGAGTCTTGCTACATGGCACCACTAAATTCCTTGCACATCACACACAATTACACAATACACATGATCCAGTTATTGTATTGAACACAAATTTTATTTTTAAAATTTTAAAATTCAGCAAAATATAAATAGAAGTTTGGGAAATATATAGTCGTGCCTTCTCGTGCTCTCCATCCCTTGTGACATTCAGTATTTCTCTAATTTTTTGGTATGGATTCGAATATTCCATCTTTTAATGAAATTTTAAATTCAAATCATTTCCAATTCAGAATTCCTAAAAAACATAAAGTGATGATTTTGTGCCATATATAGCAGATTATGGTGGGATTTCTATTACGAGATAATAATAGTTAAGGTTAGAAGTATTTTGCTAAATGCCTTAGAATGAAAGGAAATATAATATTCAAATTCTATTTTATATTTTAGAATCATTTAAAAATAAAATGAATTGGATATGAAATTAAAAATCACATATATTAACTCTATTAGTATTTGCACATCAAAACCTTCCTTTTCCTTTGCCCTTTTATTTTCACCATTCAAAACAGAAGTTGAGTTCCTTTGCCTACTAGTTGTCAGCTTTAACAGACAAAGCATCAAACTTTATCAAAAAATGGAAAATGAGGAAGAAGATAACTCACAAGATACTCGGTTATCCATTCCATTAAATTCATATTGATAAAACTAAACGAAAAGAATTGAAACAAAGATAACAATTGCAACTTTACAATTTCAGCACAAGCTTATGTTTATCCTTATCCATTTTCTTAGTTTAATAAGCTTATGCTTAGATAGTTAGATTATGGGTACATTCATCACTAGTTCATACCATTGTTACAAATACTATTACTCACTTGAAAATTAAGATACATACACACAAATCTCAGATTTCAGGGAGTTATGACACTGACACTATTCATTTTGCTTACGACAATATGGAGAAGATGAAGCTCTTATCAGCTAGCAACACTAAACAACAGCCCATAAGAAAAGGCAAAAAACTTGTCACCAACCCCACCACCAACTTCAAATTGATTTTTTTCTCACTCTTATTTAAACCCTTCCTCTGTTTCTCTCTTTCTCTTCCTCTCGCTTTCTCTAGAAAACACACGCAACCTTTTCATCTTGAGCAGGTTTTCAAAATTTGACACCAATTTTCGTGTTAGCTTCTCAAACAAGAGAACATGTTTCATTAAAAAATGGTTTTAGCCTCTTCATAGCAACAAAATAAAATATTGGAATTTGATCTTTCGTGACCAACTTCCTATCATATTTTTCAAAAAAACTCCATGCTAGCTGGGATGGTCATTTTCTCAAAGTTTAATATTCATGTCTTTTTAAGAAAATTAGATTCCTTATTTTTTTTAAACATTTAGTACTCGGTCACTCTTTGGATGTCGCCAAATTCAGGATTTAATCACAATTAAAACTCTTCATCCCTCTTTCAGAATGTATTGTGTAAGATTGAATCCGAGATTTCTTTCCACACACTTAGTCTGCGTTGAAACTTAGCTACCGCTATAATATAGATTCTTAATTTATTTATTTGAAAACCCAATTGTGGATCTGGAAAGCTTTTAATTCATAGATATTAAATTATACTCCCTCCGTCCCTAATTATAAGCTAACATTGAGACTTTTTTGTGTCACTAAATATAAGCTAACCTTGCAAAAGTTAATATTTCTTTCCATATTCACCCTTGCATTTATTGGTAGTGGAGCACCACCATTAGTAGTACAATGATGAAAAAGTATTATCATAAATAGGGGTAAACATAGAAAGTTGTACATTTTTTTTGAAAACCAATGCATCAATTAAGGCTTTCTTAACAAGTGTGATTTTTACAACTTTAGCTTATAATTAGGGACGGAGGGAGTATAGATTAGATTAAATTTAAAAAATAAGAAAATCAGTTTTTTTCTTTTCTTTTTCTCCAAGATTAAAATTTTCTAGGCACAAAATATATAGAGATACAGAGTATATATACCTTGATTTCTTCTATTAATCTCTCATCATCAGTGTCTGTTTTTCCAACTGGGGAGGTAGTTTCAGCAATTGGGTCACCAAAAATTCCATCAAATTCACTTCAAAAATGCTTCTTTGAAACTTTCGAGTGCGCATGTGATGGATCTGGAAGGTGGAACTCGTTCAAAGGTAAGAGATGGGCATGCTCGAAAACGTCTTAAGTTTCGATTTTTCCTTCAATGGTAGATTCTATTTCCGATTCCAACAACGTTGTCACTGTTGGGTCAGAATGCGGCGTTGGCGGCACTGTCGTTTTCTTCTGATAGTTTGAGTTTTGCAGAGAGGAGGAGAATCATGGAGAACTGTTCTCACTCTGGCGTATCAGAGCCTCGGAGTGGTGTACGGTGATTTGAGCATTTCGCCGCTGTATGTTTTCAGAAGCACTTTCGCGGAGGATATTGGTCATACACGGAGCAACGATGAGATTTTCGGTGTTTTGTCTTTGGTGTTTTGGACTGTGACGTTGGTTCCTTTGATGAAATATGTGTTCATAGTGTTGAAAGCGGATGATAATGGTGAAGGGGGCACTTTTGCTTTGTATTCTTTGCTGTGTCGGCATGCTAGAGTTAACTCGCTGCCGAATGGCCAGGTGGCGGATGAGGAGTTGTCTGAGTATAGTAAGGATGTGAGTGCGGCACCGCATAGTGGTAGTTTTGGGAGCAAGCTCAAGTGCACGCTTGAGAAGCATAAGGTTCTGCAGAGGATTTTGCTTGTTTTGGCTTTGATTGGAACTTGCATGGTCATTGGTGATGGCATCCTTACACCAGCTATCTCAGGTAATTTATGTTATGAGTTATGACCATGAGTTTGAAATGGATGAAGATTTTCTGCCTTATTTTGGTGTTTTGCTTCCATGTCTCACCAATCAAATTGTGTCATCTAGGATGAGTATTATTTGATTGGTTTTTTAAATGAATTTGGACAATTTGATTGGGGGAAGAAGACAGCAATTGGGGAGAGAGGATTTCAATTCAAACTTTGGACTTTTTTTTGTTCTGATAAGTTATTGAATTTACTTGATTGACTGCAGTTTTCTCAGCCGTGTCGGGATTAGAGCTTTCGATGTCCAAGCAGCATCATGCGTGTAAGTTTATCTTGTGTCTGATTATTAGTTGGTTTAGACTTTAGAGCGTAGATAAGGATCATAATTGAATGTTTTATGGCATAATTTTCTTGCCGGATGATATGATCATAGCAGATTCCTATTGACTTTAACATGTTATATGCTTTATTCTTGTTACCATCATTCAAATTGAAAAAGGGTCTTTTTCTCCAATGGCTTTCTTTAGATTTTATTACACTACTAGTAATTTATATCTTCAGTTTGTATGATGATGTCCTACAGTATTTGGAATGTTTGTGAGAAGCTGTATGGAGGAGAGGACAAGAATGATGATGTATTTGTCTGTTCACTTTTAGGGTGAACTATATTTGTATATGGCATGTAACTTACATAACCAGTCTGAAGGTTTGGTTGGACCAGGAAATGAGGATGTGATGAGCTGTCACTTTAACCTTTTGGAGTTTCCATACTGGTTTCTCTTAAGTCTAGCATCAAAGGCCTTGAGTTATATGTCTATACATAAAATTCTATTTCAAGTCAACTCTGTATATCAGACTAATTCTGCTGAAATAGTGAGAAACAAGTCTTTTGGTGTGGGAGGGAGAGAGGTTAATTATCACACGTTGTTAATATTGTGAGTGGATTCGAATATATCAGACCTTTTTATGTGATTTTGTTAACTCAGCATTGTATGATTTTTATTTGATGAGGAGAAATCCCTTGTCAGATAGTTATTATACAATGACCGGACTTCTGTAAATGGGCATGTTCATTACGACTTTTTGTATTTGCGACAAATTAGAATTCGGTTCTTGAATAATGATCTTATGGGAAAGGATCAGACAAGAAAAAACAGAAAATTAGCTACTGACCCTCTGCCTCAATTTTTGTTTATCCATGCTATATCTTTTTTGCTCTTATTTGCGCTTTAGAATTTTGATACCACTCTTCTCCTTTATCTAAGAGATGTGGCACATACCTGATACCTCACTGATAATAATTTCGGAACCTGATTCTTTGCAGATATAGAACTTCCAGCTGTATGCATCATCTTAACAGGCTTGTTTGCACTTCAACATTATGGCACGCATAGAGTTGGCTTCTTGTTCGCTCCTATAGTTATGACGTGGCTTTTCTGCATCAGTGCCATTGGAATATATAATATATTTTGGTGGAATCCTCATATATACAAAGCACTCTCTCCCTATTATGTTTACCAATTTATAAAGAAAACCCGGAGAGGAGGATGGGTGGCCCTTGGTGGAGTTTTGCTGTCAATAACAGGTTTGTAAGTTTACTTGATCATTAGCTTAGGTAGTGTTTGGAACACGGCACATGAACATAATAGAATGAGACAACCTATTCTATTCTGTTCTCTTCGGTACCACTTGTAGAACCAAAATGAATTACTTTTTTACTTAATATCCTGATCTGTTCTAATTTTAATATATACCAAATATAGAATGCAACTCTCTAAGATGTCTATTAAACATTTCCTTAGAGTGATGCCCATGTTCACTGTTTCTATTGCACTTCTACAGGATCAGAAGCCATGTTTGCTGATCTGGGGCACTTTTCACAATTATCAATCAAGGTATGCTCTTAAATTTGGTTTCGTTTGACGTAGGATAAGTGGATCCACCAAATATTAGTACATTCACACTTTGACAGCTTGAAATTTCTTTCCAGTTGGATTGTTATCTTGATTGGTTCACTCTAGATGTTGTAATTTATCATCCTAGTTAAGTGCTAACATCACTTCTTACTACATGATTGGTGCATGATAACTTGTTATATTCACATTGGCTTTAGTTATATAGTTTTGGAAACGCCTATTTAGTTAACATCTCTTCTGCAGATTGCTTTCACTTCTGTGGTGTATCCATCTTTAGTTCTCGCATATATGGGGCAAGCTGCTTATCTATCTAAACATCATGAAATTGATGAGCGTCATTTCAACTTTTATGTATCTGTACCAGGTAAGTGGTATAGCTTGTTCTTTATTTGGAAGAAAGTACACGATGGGGGATTTGTCGGCTAATTGACTGTTTTCATGCTTTTGCCTTCAGAGAAATTGAGGTGGCCAGCTCTGGTGATAGCCGTACTCGCTGCAGTGGTGGGAAGCCAAGCCATCATCACTGGAACATTCTCAATTATCAAGCAATGCTCTGCGTTAAGTTGCTTCCCAAGAGTTAAAGTGATTCACACTTCATCCAAAATTCACGGGCAAATATACATCCCTGAGATCAATTGGCTATTGTGGCTCTTGTGTTTGGCTGTAACTATCGGTTTCAGAGACACAAGGCGTCTTGGTCACGCCTCAGGTATGACAATTGCAATTTCTGTACATATATTTTGCAACAATACGCTCTCTCCTTTCCTATTTATAAGTCATTTTTAACTAGTTCTTTAGGATTAAGAAAAATAGTTACTAACAATAAATTTGTAAAATTTGTTATTAACTAGCATCTGATTGAATCTACCTTGCACAACAGGTTTGGCAGTTATCACAGTCATGCTAGTCACCACCTGTTTGATGTCACTGGTTATTGTACTATGCTGGCACCAGAATGTTGTCCTTGCCCTTGGGTTTGTTTTCTTCTTTGGCACCATTGAAGCTTTCTTCTTCTCTGCTTCTCTTATCAAGTTCCTAGAAGGAGCTTGGGTTCCCATTGCACTTGCTCTTATATTGCTCACTGTCATGTATGCTTGGCACTACGGCACACTCAAAAAGTATGAATTCGATGTTCAAAACAAGGTTTCCATCAACTGGCTCCTCGGCCTAGGTCCCAGCATCGGCATTGTCCGAGTGCGCGGTGTCGGTCTCATACACACCGAGCTAGTGTCCGGAATTCCCGTAATCTTCTCCCACTTCGTCACCAACCTGCCAGCCTTCCATCAAGTCCTAGTTTTCCTCTGCATCAAACACGTGCCGGTCCCACATGTTCGGCCTGAGGAACGGTTTCTAGTAGGCCGCGTGGGTCCGAGACATTTCAGGCTCTACCGGTGCATCGTGCGGTACGGATACCGCGACGTCCACAAGGATGATATCGAGTTCGAGAACGATCTTATATGCAGCCTAGCGGAGTTCATACGCTCTGGAAGCGCCGGATTAAATAACTCTCCAAATGATGAGCCAGAGAAAGATGATAAAATGACAGTTGTTGGGACATGTTCTACACATTCCTTCTCAATGAGTGAGGATCATGTGGATAATGTTGATAATGTGGCAGGGACATCAGAGGTTAAGGAGATAAAGTCACCCCAGGTGGCCCAACAGAAGAAAAAGGTGAGGTTTTTGGTACCAGAGAGCCCAAAGATTGATTTAGAAGCAAAGGAAGAGTTGGAGGAGGTGATGGAAGCAAGGGAGGGTGGTGTGGCTTACATTATAGGACAGTCTTATATGAGAGCTAAACCAGGGTCTGGCATGCTGAAGAAGATAGCTATTAATTTTGTGTATGAGTTTCTAAGGAGGAATAGCAGGGCACCCTCTTTTGTGCTTAGTGCTCCTCATGCATCATCTCTTGAAGTTGGGATGATGTACCAAGTATAGATTTTTTTTTTAATTTTTTTTTTTATTTTACAAAAGATAGAGTTGTCATGTAAATATTTTCATCTTTATATAGATAATCAAAAAGCCCTCACAAATCAAGTAGTGATGCAAAGATTGTGTACAAATTTTGGTCAGTTTTGCCTCAATATATTGCGTCATCTTTTTATGGGGATTACTCTTTGCAGTTTGCTTCACCTTTTTTTCTTTCCATTCACACCACCTGAGTAAGCTTCCCGGAATGGTAAAGGGTGGGGGCGAATAGACAAAAGTGGAGTATGAAAAGTAATGTCCTCTTTTTATTACATCTATGATCTATGAGTGTGTTTGAATTAGCAGAATTGGATCTGGCTGAATTTGTTTCAGTATATGTGAGTTTGAGTGATGTAATTTATGTTTGGATACATTTATTAAGAATTGATTTTTGTAACATAATTTTGTTTGGATAATTTTGGTTAGATTTAATTGTCCCGTAAATGTGAGTTTGAGTGATGATTTATGTCTTAACACTTACTCTTTTTTTTCTTGTGAAATTTTACTTTATAAGAATACATTAAGTAGATAGATTTTTCTCAATAAATGTTTTTTCATATGCATCACCCAGGAATCGAGCCTTAAACTATTTAAGAGTCCAACTATCTACTAATTGTGCAGTTATGTTATACTATCTTAACACTTACTATTATTCATCCAATCAATATATTATATCACCCACATGTTCTAATAATAATGTTACTCTCCCATTGACGTCCAGTTTAGTAAAACCTTAGTTTTACTTCTCGTTGCTCCTTCCTCATCATCCCAACCGTGATTCTAAGTTAATATCTATTTCTTTAGATCGGTTTAAGAACCAATAGTTTTTATTTCTGGCTTTAAATTCATGACTCAAATGCTTTGATGTTGTTATAGGTAAGTTTTTTTTTTTTTGGTACATTGGCTAAAGAAAAAACAAAACTAAGGCCTCTTAAAGGCTACACCCGACGCATCCGCGAGAAGCAACAAACCCAAGTCTGGAGAAGGTTGATCAATAGACACAAACTCGTGATCTTGCCCAGTGCCATGCTTAGCTAAGAAGTCCGCGCACGCATTTCCCTCTCGTAAAATATGATGAATGTCCACCAACCAATCTCTGGCCAAAAAATCTTTAATATCCCAAATAAGAGAGACATATAAGTGCTGAGTCGGAGGCACCGACAAAACTAGATTCACGGCATCCATGGAATCCGACTGACAATCAACCACCCTATAGCCCCGCTCCCAAGCCATAGACAGCCCTTGGAAAATTGCTAGTAACTCCAACCGCAGAATGCAAGTCTCCTCCAGAAACCCGAAGAAGCCCCCCTGCCACTGCCCCTGGATGCTCCTAAAACAGCCTCCAAAACCACCTCGGCTTGGCACACCGCGCACGCTCCCGTCAACATTCAACACCACACCGTAATCCAATATGGGCTCCCATTTAACCAGGCGCGGGGGAGGACGAGGGGCATCGATAGCAGGAACAAACGCTGTCTCAAGATCATGCCTCATGGCATCAATGTTGGAGCTAATAACTTGCACCGGCAGCATCTTATGCTCCAAACACCAGATACAACGCGCACGCCACACCCACCATAGGGTAGCTATCGCCAACGGGTCCGATGCAAAGATCAGAGCACGCAGCCAGACTTTAACATCCGAAATCGAAAACGAGTCACCGTCTGTATCAAAGCCCATTATACGCCAGATAGCACGAGCCAAGGAACAGTCCCTGAGGCAGTGCAGAGCCGTGTCTTCGTTCGCCGAACACACACCGCAGTTTGGGTCCTCCGCCATACCCCTATGGAAACGACAAGCATTAGTAGGCAACGCGTCCTGAAAAATTAGCCAGATGAAGACAGTACACTTGAGAGGCATATTGCACCGCCACACCCAATTCCAATCAACCACAGGATTATCCATTGACGTTCTTTGTGCCAGGAGCCACTGATAACCTGAAGCTGTTGTATAAACCCCTGACACATGCCCTTTCCAACGGAACCCATCCTGACCATGACCATTCAAGTGGGGGGATAACCCTCGAATTGTGTTGACCACCGGATCCGGTAGCCTAGTCCACAACCACTCCAGGTTCCAAATCCCATTCTGCCAGATATCTTTAACCCGAAGATCCACATCATGAATGTCAACAAAAGGCACCACTTGACATAGTGGAGTGGAGGAGCACCAAGGAGAATACCAGAAAGACGATAGACCATCTCCAACCTGATATTCGAACCCATCACGCAGAAAATTCCGAGCCTTGACAAAAGCCTTCCAAACAGGAGACCCTGGTTTGTCCTCAGCAGCAAGAAACTCATTATTCTGGAAGTACCTCGCTCTTATCATGTCCACCCACGGCTTGTCCTGATTGATAATAAGCTGCCAAACCTGCTTCCCCAAGAGAGCAACGTTGTGGTCGCGGGCCTTTCTTAAACCTAGACCTCCAAATTTTTTCGGACAAGCAACACGATTCCATCCCACCAAGTTGATCCCTCGCCCACTTCTGTCTTTCCAAATGAAATTTTTAACAACTGAATCCAATTTATCACAAACACCTTGAGGAACCCACACCTGACTCATGCAATAGGCCGGCATGGAGGACACCACCGATTGCGCAAGAGTTAAGCGGCCTGCCCTGTTGAGGAGCTTGCATTTCCAATCAGCTAGTCTAACATTAATCTTATCAAAAATATAATCAAAATCTCTTGCTGTGATCCGCCGCTGAAAAATGGGGAAACCCAGATACTTGCCAATCTCATTGGTAAACTGAAAGCCTGCTATACCAGAGATTCGATTTTTCTTCTGCAGGCTCATGCCATTGCAACCCATAATTTTAGACTTCGCTTCATTGACCTTCATGCCAGATGCCCGACAAAATAAATCTAGCAAGTCCTTCAGAACTCTCACTTGATTATTTCGAGCCTTAACAAACAACAAGACATCATCAGCGAAAAAAAGATGGGACAAACCTGGCCCATTACGAACAGTGCAAATAGGATCCCATCTTCCTTCCTGAACCGCAGTAGAGATCGCTGAACTCAACCTCTCCATACACAGAACAAACAAGTACGGAGAGAGGGGGTCGCCCTGACGCAGCCCCCGTTTGGCGGCAAACGACTGGCTACGCTCCCCATTCCAAAGAATGGACAACTGAGAGGCTGAAACGCAACGCATAATCAGATTGACACAAACCTGAGGAAAACCAAAGGCCACCAAAGTCTCTTCCAAAAACTTCCAGTCGATCCGGTCATAAGCTTTCTCCAGATCCAGCTTGAATACTAGATTCCCTCCTTTCTTCCGGACTTTCCTCTGATGATGTACAATCTCCTGCAGGGCAATCGCATTATCACTAGTACACCTTCCCGGGATGAAGCTGCTTTGCATAGGGCTAACAATATCATCAAGAACGGGTCTGATTCGGTTCACAAGAATCTTAGTTATCAGTTTATACAAGACATTACACAAACTGATAGGCCTAAAATCCTTATAAGACTCCGGGCACTCGCACTTTGGAATCAGAATCACCAACGTCTCTCCCAACTCCGGGTCAACTTGCTGGGTCTCAAACACATTTTTAATGTACCTGAAAACGTCATCCCCCACCACTTCCCAATAGGTTTTATAGAAAGCTGCATGGAAGCCATCCGGTCCAAGGGCTTTATAAGAACCCATTTGCTGAAGCGCTTGGAAGACCTCCCCCTTAGTGACCTCACGAACCAAAGAGGGGATATGATCATCCAGAATAACAGGAAGGTGAGGGGTTGCCAAGCAAGTTGTATCCACCTCCACCGTGTCTGCAAAGAGGGACTTAAAGAAATCAATCGCACCTTGCTGCAGCCTATCTGAATCATAGCAACGAGAACCATCCGAAAGAACAAGACTCGAAATACGGTTCCTCTTTCTTCTAACTACTGTTTGGGCATGAAAGAAAGCAGTGTTCCTATCCACATACTTGACCCATTTCTCCCGAGACTTTTGAAACCAGAGCATCTCCTCTTGGGCCAGAATATCATTAAGATCTTTTTTCAGCCTATCAAGTTGAAGAAGAAGGACTACTGAATCAACAATCTCAAGTCTGGCTTGGACAGAAGCGATACAATTCTCCACATGCTTCTTCCTACGAAATATATTCCCAAACGTCGTCTTGTTGAACTCAAGAGAATCAATTCTAACCTCATGAAGAGCATCTGGAATACACGGCCTCCCCTTAGCCCAAGCCTCAACCACGACATTACGGTAATGCGGGTGCAAAGTCCAGGCGGCCTCAAACCTGAAGGGGCGCTGGCCTCGACTCTCCACCTTTTTCCCACAGCGGAGAATAATGGGGCTATGATCTGAATGGAGACGAGGGAGAACTTCCAAGCCCCCCTCAGGGAAGGAGGTACGCCAAGTGATTGTCGCCATGGCTCTGTCTAGGCGTTTATGTAACGGAAATCTGCCCAAACTGTTTCTGAACCAAGTAAACTGAAGGCCTGTTGCCCCGATATCCATCAACCCACAACTATTAAAATTATCCAAGAAGGAACGGGCCCTAGCTGGAGAAAACAACCCACCTCTTTGTTCAGCCGAGGAAGCAATGTCGTTAAAATCTCCCAAGAGAACCCACGGATCATGCACATCATTTGCCACACTCCTCAGGTGATCCCACAGCAGCTGCCTTCCCGCTGGAATGGGACTCGCATATACCCCAGTTACCACCCAATGGCGAGAGCCAGAGGTGACTTTAAGAGAGATAGCCTGGGGATGAGACCAGAAACTACTGACAGCGAGTCTCACGTCGTTCCTGACCAAAGACCAAATCCCTCCTGCGTGTCCATGAGCTTCTTCTATAACCACAGGGCTGTAGCCAAGCTTGACCCAGAAATGATGAAGACGAGAAAATTGGACATGCGTCTCTAAAATAAAACACACTTCAGGATTATGCTTCTTCACCAAATCCTTCATGTGCCTTTTGGACACTGCATTCGCAGCGCCGCGAACATTCCATGAGAGAACTGAAAACTCTGGTTGTGCAGACATTAAAAACCAATGGGAGGGTAGAGGGGCCAATACTTGGTTTATTGCTTATCAGAGGGGATCTGAATAGCGTCTAGCTTAGGTCCCTGGACAGGCTCACTGTGCGGAACCTTCGTCACTTGGTCCATAACTGCTTTCTCGTTTGGTGGCCTTGACCTCGTTCCATTAACAGAAATATTCCCTGCTTGGAAAACCACCTCTGGATTCTCCTTGGCCATGAAGGAAGAGGCTGCTCCATTGATTTGGGGCTTGACACCATGCAGACGCAAGTAATCTCTAACTCTTGTGGCAGTGTCCTTCTCATTCGCAATAACAGAGTCAACACGTCCCACTTGAAAATCTGTTGATGGCACACTAAATTTTGAGTTCTGCGTTTTAAAATTCCCTTTTGATTCTAAGGTGGGACCCTCCTTCCTTTTTTTAATCCATACCTTTTCCCCAAAATCCATATTCAAATGGTGGACCCCACTAATATTCCCCATATCACCTCCAGCCGTTATTTTCTTTCCCTTATTGGTGCTGGGGCCCGCTTGATTTTCCACTTCAATGTTTTCCACAAATACTTTCTCCTTAGTACTAGTGGGACCCGCATGCTTCACTTTTGCCTTGATTGCCTCATCCTCTTTATTGAGAATCCGCACGTTGGAATTTTTAAATTCCTTTGACTTTGATTTCCCCTCATTCAATGATTTAGCCTGAGCTTTTGGACCCCGCTTCTTTCTAGAAACCACCAACCAATCTCCTAGGATCTCGGTCCCCTCATCATGGCCTGACGTTACCACACTTATTGCGGACTCAACATTCATTTTCCCTTCAGCACTCTCCGCTGAACTCGTGCCCATGATCACGTCCCCATATGAAACCGCTTCTGGAGCATTAATTGGCGTGTCCTGCCCCGTAACCGTCTTCTCTGTGTTGTCGGCCTGAGGTGGTGCCACCGGATGAGACGGCATGAACACTAGAGGCGCCGTCGTGCACTCTCTAGTCCGATGCCCATAACAACCACAACGGGAACAAATTATGTGCAACCCTTCATATTCAATCTTGTGCCAATGGCCTTCTATGCAGACCTTTCCAATCACCGGCATGGTCAGGTCGAGCTCTACGCAAATTCTGGCGAACTTCCCTCTCTCTGCCCTCAACGTATTGGAGTCCACTCGAATTGCCCTCCCCACAGCGGAGGCTACACCAAGGAGGTAACTCTCATCATAAAAGACGACGTTCAGACCGGGAATGCGAATCCAGGCCAACGTTTTTGTCACCTTGGCCACAGGGGACAAAAATTCCTTACTCCAGGTAGCCACCGCAAGGTAGTGGTCAAAGATCATCCAAGGCCCACCCTCCATGACCTTAGCTCTATCCGCAGCAATATCAAATTTAACCATATAGAAACCATTATCAATATCCAGGAGATCAAAATCTCCCACGAGTCTCCAGGTGGCCACCAGTCGTGACTTCAAGGTTCTATAACCCAGCCTTTTCCCCAACAAAGTAATCACCAATGCCTCCTGCCAAGGCGAGCACAGTTCCGTGATGACAGACGCATCCGTGATGACCTTTGGAAGCATCCTGTTACCATTCACATATTCTATCTTCATCTTACCTTGCGCGATGAGGTTCACAGTTTCCTTTGCTGGCGGCGCAATCTTACCTTCCATTAGCTTGTCACGGAAGGAAATTGATGCTCCACCACCCCCCCACGGAGGAGCCTGACAGTGGGGAGGCTCACCATCACCTTTAGGGCAAACCACCACCATCACCTTCGATTGGTAGCTATTTCAGTACTCTGATATTTAAGTTTTTGTTATAGGTAAGTAATTTGTTGAATGAGTAGATCATTAGAGTTTCAAATAAATAGATAAGACGGGTCCAGTTATAGAATTCCATCGCTTTTTATTGTTTAGGCTCAAATTTGGATTTAAGGTAATGGAGGCATTTGTTGGCAGGGTCTAAGTAGTTAAGTAAAATGGAAATTTGACTCAAAACCCTAAGTAGATTAATTAGAGGGTAAAATCCTACTTATGTTGAAATATGATTTAAATTGATGCCGATAAAAAAATGATTTAAAGTGTTTGAAGTTGAAATGATTGTTATTGCCTTATCGGAACCACATATGACGAGAGAATATTGAATATATTTGGTGTATTTTTTTTGAATTAATCGAAGAGAAAAAGGATTATGTACCGACAGCGTAAAGTTTAACACTGTCAACCAATTAGATTATAAGGATGTGTCACGTTAATTAATGAAATTAAATTTAAAAAAAAAACATATTTTCTCACATCCGTAAAATCTAATTGGTTAACGGTATAAAAAACTTTACACAAAAACTTTACACGGTTAGTGATCGAACAATTTTAGCATATTATTTGAATTCCACTTTGTAAGAAAAATTGGAATGTGATTCCTTATAAATAGATGAATTCTCGAGTGAATTGGTAAACAAGTAGGATCATGATAATTGGCAACCGATATTTAATTGAGGTAGTAATTATATTTTAAAATTAAGGCTTAATTGCACTTTTGGTCCCCCAACTATGGCCTTCCTGCGAAAATCGTCCCTAAACTTCAAAATTAGCAAAACTCGTCCCTCAACTATACACACAGTTGCACTTTTGGTCTTCCGTTAGCATTCCGTCAGAAATCTAACTGAAAATGATGACATGACCTTTCTTAATTAATTTTAACTGAAATTTTTTTTTTTAATTAAATAACAGCAGGTTTTTTAAAAAAAAAACAAAAGTATTTTTAAGAAATTCAAAAATACCTATTTATTAATTAATGATTAGTGAATTAGTTAATTAAATCTTCTTCTTTCATCTTAACCCTAAATTCATCTTCAACTTCTTCCTTCAGAACCCAAATTCCAGAATTTCATATCCCATCATTCATCTTCTTCATCCCTAAATTAAGAAACATAACCCATCTCGCCCTTTCCCTGCACCAGAACCCATCCCTAAATTAATTATATGCATAGTTACACCCTAAATTAATGATTAGAAACAGAACCCATCTTCTCCATCTTCACAGATCGATGAAAAGGAGAAGAAGGATGGTGGAGAAGTCGCAGATCATGATAGTGGGTTATAGGTCTCGCAGATCTGAGGATGGTGGAGAAGTCACAGATCTGAGCATGGGAGGGAGAAGGTTCTGGAAACTGTGGTGTAGATACAGGACATGCTTTGGAAACTGGCAGAGAAGGGTTTTTGAGTCGTCCTTTGAATTTCCAATTTGCTTTAATCAACATTTAATTGGGTTTATCAGCAAAGGTAACCAATTCTAAGTGTCTCGGCCTTGGCTTGCCATTCAAAAATTGTGCTACAAGATTGACAGAGAATGAGAGAAATTAATCATGGGTCGTGGGGTCATTGATTTGTGGTTGCAAAGTTGCAAATAATCAATTAACTTGGTCCAAAGTTTCCTGGACTATAATTAACGAGCACATATTTTATTTTTTTAAGGTATAACAGATTCAATGTGTCAGTTATTGATGGTTTGAGGATTTTTGTGGTGGTTGTTTGCTAAGTGTATGATGAAGATTTTGAAGATAGAGGAAGAAGATGAAAAATTTTGGAAAAAAATTGAGGTTTGATATTTTTGAGTTTGAAGAACTTGGATTTTCTGGAGAAGACCTATGGGGGTTATGGTATTCTTAGTGAAGCTTGGAGATGATGAATTTGGGAAGATGAAGAAAGAATGAAGGTTGTAGAGTTTTTGGTTTTGAAGAACTTAGATTTTCTGGAAAAAAAATGAAGAAGATGAAGAGTATGATGAAGATGATTGAAGGATGTATGAAGAAGATGAAGAAGTGGATGAATTTTTCTGGAAAAATCCAGAAAACGTTAGATTTGGATGGAAAAGTGAGGTGGGACCAAAAGTGCTAACGGGGGTTAACGTCAGGGAGGCAAAATGGGATTTTTAAAGTTTAGGGACTCTAATGACACATATCGCTTTCGTGGGGGACCAAAAGTGCAATTAAGTCTTAATTATATTATTAATATTTTTCAATTAAAATATTATTAAATAATACCACATCAGCAATCTGTTAGATTTATGACGGAATGCTAACGGAAGACCAAAAGTGCAATTGTGTGTATAGTTGAGGGACGAGTTTTGCTAATTTTGAAGTTTAGGGACGATTTTCGTAGGAAGGCCATAGTTGGGGACCAAAAGTGCAATTAAGCCTAAAATTAACGTTACTACTGTAGGCGGAAGTGTGAACGCTCCTCCAGCGTAAGTTTTCTTTGATTATGTATCCCCTTTTTGCTTTAGAGTCAACAACATGTTTGAATCAAAAAGCATTATACTATTATTAAAGAATAATATCTGAATTCATGTTGAATCCAAAAGCATCATACTATTATTAAAGAATAATATCTGAATTTAAGCACCGAATCTCAGCACAAAGCATTCTACTATTATTAAATTCAGATTTAATAGTAAAATCAGAAGTGAAAGTGGCACCGAATCCGCACAGTATTAATATATATTTGAATTGAAATATCTTCACCACAGCACAGTATAGTTATATATTTCAATTACAATAGAATTGATTAAGACTTTCTATTCTAATTGCAGCAAAACAAGGTCTTACGAAATTCCACCTAAAGGCAAATTTGGCCTCAATTCTGATGGGGGATTCGATCCTAACTTGAAGATGTGTCATTGCGGGCATAGTGAGAGATTCTGAATGCAGTTGGCATTACAGTTATTTTGCCTCATATCGCGCCACAAATCATCTCTCATCCTCCATCCTTTCGAAGACTTATACGCTCACTGTGAGTCTCCCCAGGTGCTACAAAAAAGGCATGCTAGATCTTATAGTGTACTCGGATTGCCAAGAGCTCGTTGATCGCATGAATGTCCCTCACACTATTGAGGAGCATCCATGCAATCAACAAACTCTTTGCAATCCGAGTACACTACAAGGTCTAGCATGTTGAAGAGACCAACCATGAGCGTATAAGTCTCCGAAAGGACGGAGGATGAGAGATGGCTTGTGGCGCGATATGAGGCAAAATAACTGTAATGCCAACGGCATTCGAAATCTCTCACTATACCCGCAATGACACACATCTTCAAGTTAAATCGAAGTCTCCATCAGAATTAAGGCCAAACTTGCCTTTGGGTGGAATTTCGTAAGGCCTGGTTTTTGTGCAATTAGAATAGAAAGCCTTAATTAAATGTATTGTAATTGAAAACAAAATATATACTATACTGTGCTGTGTTTAGGATCTTTCAATTCAAATTGATTTTGCTCACATCTACAGCTTCAAGAAGATCTTCAACTCACTCCAATTTGAAAAGGTGCCAAGAGACATCAATGCATCTCTGCAAACTCCCTTGTGAAACATGCCTACACACAAGAAACATGCCTACATGAATATGACAACCTTGACAAAATAGATGCAAATGGCTTGAAAGAGTTTCTTGACCAGGATAAAAAGCAAATTCCCTACCTGACAAGAACAAGAAGAAGAACAAGCCGCCGCCGCCACCAAACCCGACCAACTAGGTATTGTTATACTTTTAATGTTTTAAATTCTTCTTATTACTATGTTTTAAATTCTGCTTGTTGTAATTGTAATGATGTTAGTAAAAGTATGCTAATTGAACTGAAAATGCTATGCTAATTCTGGGATTATGATGCCTCTATTCTCTCCCAAGTCCCAATTCCTATCCTAATTCCAGTCTAAACCCTCTCTCACTCTCTTAGCCTATATATACTCAGATGGACTTCTATATATTTTTTAGGGCAGAAGCTGATGGATTTCTTAGAAGCTTGTTGTTGTAATTGTAGTATTATTCCTAGTTTGGCAAAAATATATAGAAGTCCATCTAGGCAAAATATATTCGCTCCACTCTAAATCAAACTACCAATTTACCATTGGAAACACTAAAAATTCAATGAATACAGAAGCAATCAGAGTAAGACTATCATATCAATTATCATCTGGTATAAAATATTAGGCTGAAGAAAAGGTACCTGCCTGAAAGGTTTTATTAAAGCGTTCTCTTCCTTCTTCATCAGATAATTTTGTACAGCTATCGTTGCTTGAGTCAATGTTGGAAGCTTGATCTTCATTTCTGCTATTTAGTTCATTGGTGCATGCATCTAGAGGGACACCAATTTTGGTCCCCATTAACTTTTCTACCACACTTTTATTGCCTTGTTTTAAAGGCTCTAGCTGCAGGTTATCAGAGTTCAGGTCCTTGAATGTTTTAATTCAATTCAATGTGGTCTTAATATACAGAGTTCAGGTAAACAAAATTGCATAAAAAGCACAGACAGACCAAACTGAGATAACTTGAAACACTGAACTTTTCCTTTGACTAACTTAAAAAAAAAAAATCAAAACCAGAGTTCAAATTTAACTAGAAAATTAAAGAAGTCCTAGCCTGTTTATTGATGCGCCCCCTTTCAGTGGCGAGCTGCGCTACCATATCCATGATGAACTTAGTTCCAGTATCAATTTCTTTTGCACTTGATAATTTTGTTTTTCTAGCTTGATCCAAAGAAGTTTTCAGACTCATTCTACTTAGTAATCTAGTTATTCGTTCCTAATTATAAGACCTTGTTTTAAATTTTTCATGTTCATAAATATAAGACATTTTACAATAATCTAGCAAAAAAGTATTCTAATCTAGCAAAAAGACATTTTACTATATATTTAAGTATCACAGCTATTACTGTACTTAATAGGAAAATGAGAGAAAAGTAGAGAATTTTCTGATTGTACTAATGTAATTGAAAGTATTTATTTGTAGTTACACATAATGTGAAACTAAGCCTCTAACTGTAATCGAGCTAAATAATATAACAACCAAACGACTAGATAACAGAAAAGGCTAACAGAAAATTGATTCTAACTACAATTAAGAGTAGAGTAATTGTTGAAATATTATACTATGTTTTAAATTCTTCTTGTTAATATAAAGCTTCTTGTTGTAATTGTAATGATGTTAGTAAAAGTATGCTAATTGAACTGAAAATGCTAATTCTGGGATTCTGATGCCTCTATTCTCTCCCAAGTCCCAATTCCAATCCTAATTCCAGCATAAACCCTCTCTCACTCTCTTAGCCTATATATGCTGATAAGTCTAGGGTCAAACCAGCTCTGTGTTAGATCTGGTACTGAGAACCTAACTTGACTAACAATCCTATCACTCTGAAACACATGTATGTTAGAAAGAGGACCAAAGCTGTGTAATAGGAATAGTTCCATTTAGTCAATATACATTTGTTTATCAGTATAAGTTATCTCAATTTAGCCTATTAGCCTACATTCCACTTAAATTTTGTTATGAACCATTTAATATCCTTTTGTTATAAGGTTTGGACCTTAAAAATTACATGTTTTTCTCTTTGTTATAATATAAAAGTAATAATTGGTTTCAAAAAAAAAATATACAAGTAATAATAATTATTAGAAAAACTTCATTAAAATCAACAAATAATTTACAATTTACATACTTTAAATATTACTATATATCTAAATTTGTATATAAAATATAATTAATTTAAAAAATTACTTTTAACATGTTTAGAACATAAACTTTTGACATGGTTAAGTTCATGTATTATCAATTCCAATCGCATTAATTATGTTTATTATATAATGTGCATCATTCACATACAATTATTTTGTTAAGCAAACAAAATCAGAGATTAAACCTCCGTGCATCGCACGGGTATAATCCTAGTAAGATGAACACAGTAAAACAGTAAAACAAAGTATAGCGAATTTATCCAGAATCAATATGAAACTGAATCAGAGAATTATATTAACTACTAGGCAAAGAGAGATACACATTTCTGAGGAAGTTACAACTTATTCCCAATGATTAGTTCCTCCTACCAACAACTTCCCAAAAACTGAATACAAAAGTATAACTGCCTCCTATTCATAATAAATAAATATGATAACTGATAGTCACTTATTTATTCCTTCCCTAGTCTATTCCTGCACCTAACATAGACCTTCCTTATAGGAAGTCCAATTTGCTGACTCATATTCTGGGTACTTTGGCAAAGGTATACTTGATAATGTTGGAACTTTTATTTTTGTGACATTTTGTTAATATTAACTATATGTGATAATGCATGAAAATAAAAGACAAAAAAACCCCTTATTTTTCTTTATAGTACCACTTAAGTTAAGTAGTTTAAACTTTAAATACTAACAGAATTCTTTTGGAGCATCAGTGACTAGCTAATCAAATGATTACATATTAAAACAGTCTAAATCATTAATGATGCTTCAGAGAAAAACTGTTACAGTACCAAATAACCTGAAAAAGACAGCATGAAATAGTACCATATAAAATGGCAAATAGCCAAATATCCTGAAAACATCCCATTACCAAATGGAATCCAGTTTAATCAGTACCAAAAAAGTGCAAAACAATACGATAATGACATGACACTAAATGTCTCCAGTGACATGCCAAATAACTGCAAACAACGAACATGTACTCCAAGTCTCCAACAATGCACATACCCTACAAGAATCAAGAAACCAAGTAGGAGTAAGACAATAACTAACAAAATACAAAACATTCTCTAGTATTTGATGTTACAACTGCTTAGCATAATTTGTCTACCATGTGTGTACAGGCACATGTTAATGGACTATCAGGGGCAAGAAGGTGAGGAAGATGGTGTTCCACATAATTTAAGCAGAACAGTGGTGATAGACGGGTGGTGAAAGAAATTTGTTCTTGGACCATAGCAGGCAGCATCTCCCTTGTATATGGGTGCCACTTAATATCCTGTTTTATAGAAAAAATTAAATTAAAATTTAGAAGACTGTCAAATCAAGTTAAAATAAATTTAGAAGCAAATTTAGCCTTACCGTGGCATCCAGAGAGTTTAACAAGGCAGTTACTTTCGGCACATATCTTGAATAATGGTCTCGACCAATCTTCTCCAATGAATTCACAACCGAAAATAACAGAGGTGTTGGCGGCTGCACTGTGAGGTCAATTTGAAGTTCTTGCTGCAACTTCGGAATGTGGAACAACATAAAACTCTATAAAAGGAAAAAAAAAACATATCAACTCCTTCAATATCAAAAATCATAAAAAAAAAAAGAAAAATTCAACAAAAAAATTATGTATTTACTTACTAATAATACCCAGGTGTTCCCATCAACAAATTTCTTTTCTTCAGTTTTGTACCTTCTCATCCCACGATATAAGAACGAGAGTAAAGCAGCCCCCCATGCATAGTTGTTCACATCGTCCAAATTCTTAATGAATTGAACGTATGAGGAGCGACATACATGCCCATCCCCTGTTGGGGCCACTATGGAAACGATCACTATCAACAGTATAGCATAGATCCTCCTATCATCTGGCTCTTGCCCACATGCAATATCTGCTAACTCAGTAATATAAAGAACTTTTTTATCTATCCCAAATATGGATAAGAATGCGCCTTCATCATAGCCAGTATCTGAGATAACGGGTTTCCCATCAATTGGTAACCCGGTTATGAATAGCACATCTTCCAGTGTGACATTTATGAGAATATCATTTATGTTGAATGAATAAAATTTCAACCTTGGATCAATTTCTTGATATTTTTCCATGAAAATATCACACAATTTACTAGGAAAGTTGTTGCATTCATGCGATATCTGCATTAGTCGGAGAAGACAACTACCTGGACCATTGTTTGATATAATAAGGTCAATTTTCCTCTTAAATACAGAATCCTTTTCCTCAAGTTTCGCATATAAACTTGCCAACGTATCCAATTTTCCACTGCCCTTATAAGCCATTCCTTCATTCAACAATAATAGGTAGAGTGTCAACTCAGAATTTGCCAAGACAGAATTGTATAGGCTAAAACGAGTGTCTAGCTCAAGCGAGAACAACATAGGGTTGGGCAATTTGAATCTGTGAATGTATCACTCAAGCGAGGTATGTGTCTCGCTCAAGCGAGGTATGTGTCTCGCTCAAGCGAGGCGCGAGCATCTGATGGTTAAAATCCCCTTTCTTTTCTTTCTTTCTTCATTCGTAATCAAAAGTTTCAAAAACTTAACAAATTTGACAACAAACTCAAACCCATTCTCAGCCCTATTGAAAATTGAACTACAAACATCATAACCAACAATTCAACCCAAAACCTACCACATGCAAGTTTCTAGAATCAAACCATGCAAAATCATGTCTATGAGTTGCTAACAACATATAAATCAACAATCAATAACAACCAACTCATAATTATGCCTAAAACATATGCGAATTTCAAAGAGGCATTTTATCGAACACTTGACATGCATAGTTCAAAATCAAAGCAATCATGCAAATGGGTAACCTAACCTAATTCAATCCATCATTCCTATCAATAATCTTCCAACTCAGTCCAACAATTCAACCCAAAACCTACCACATGCAAGTTTCTACCAATTTCTCAAGAAGAAGAAAAGAGGAGCAAAAGTAGACATACCTTGAGAAATTGAGAGATGAAAGAGTAAAGGAGAACTAAGGACTCAAATTCTTAGGAATGGAACAACCAACAAGTCTAGAGACTTAGGAATGGAGTTTCGAAAATGGGGGAGAAATGGATTTTGGTTCGCAGAAGGAAAAAGAAGAAGGTTTGAAACATAAGGACGCGCCTGCTGGTTTAAGTCGCGTCTGATAGGTCACGCATATTTTGGGCCGCTCATGCGTACCAAGTCAGAGGCTTTACCACTTAAGTGACATGCTCGCCAATCTACGCATGAGCTTAGGTATTTCCATGCTCATGCGTGAGTAGTCAGAGAGCAAACCAGTTTTAATTTTCTTAAATTTCCTCACGCATGAGCGCATATTTTGGGCCGCGCATGCGTACCAAGTCAGAGGCTTTACCACTTAAGTGACATGCTCGCCAATCTACGCATGAGCGTAGGTATTTCCAAGCTCATGCGTGAGTAGTCAGAGAGCAAACCAGTTTTAATTTTCTCAAATAAAACCCAATAATAACCACTTATAGAGTAGGGGTACTCGTATCTCAAGAGGAGATTTGGTCGACGGTGTCTTGAATGCTTGCATATTCTCGAGGAAAAGTTTTCTGCTGTGTTGAACCATCAATCAATCAATCATGCCTTGCCCTTCTTCAATGCTCTATCTTCTTCAAATAAGATCTGAATCCACCGATTCTTCATCTTCATCTGAAATGTCCCAAATTTCTACTTCTACTATCACAGAAACTCGTGCTCACATTCCGATTTTCTCAGGTAGCTCGAAAAACCTACTCTTACTCGATCTCCTACTCTTACTCTTGCTCCATCTTTTCCATAAAGTTATGGTTTAATTTTTCTTTAATTTTTTTCAATTTTTCCTCTGTAGTTCGAAAAAGAAAGAGATCCTTGATGGAAGAACAAGGAAGAAGGTTATCAGAGCCCAGATCCACAAAATTTTCAAGGGTTTCAGGTAACATGTGTAAATGTGGAGAACAGGAAATTAAAGAAATTTGAACAAAATCAACTTCCCTTAATTTTTCAATCCCTTTCAACTCAATCTTACCCTTTCTCTTCTTCTTACTTGTTTTTAGCTTATGTTGCATCATTCGAAGTTGAGGGATCAATAGGTCCATATCTTAGATGTTCCGAAAACATAAAAGACATTGAAGAATTGGGTAACTACTTGCAGCTTATATCAGTGTACAAGGATGCTTGTCATACATTTTTTATTTTATTTCTAGACTAGATATGGCTTATCTTACTTGCTAAGAATATTTTCAGATTTGAGGAGATCGGCAACTTCAAAAATCGCTTCTTTTGTCAATGCTGGCCTTTTGTCTGGTGAACAAGCGAGTGTTGCTGTGGAACATTTTGGTGCTGCTGCCCATGGTCTTTTTGGAGTTGAAATGTGGTTAGGCTTGAAGGATGACAAAAAAGTTAATTATATTAAAAGTCTCCGCAGGTCTGTTCTTCACTTCTACTAACTTTTATTTAATTAAAAGAAAGGACATAGCTTTGATTTGTTTGTTGCTAAGTTGTGTTTCACAATTAAGTTAGTTAAATGCCCCAACACTATTTCAGCTTCAACCTTAATCTTTGCTTTACCGATTTTAAACAAAAACACCAAGTGTTTGATTGAATAGCACACTATCTTTGAATAGCACACTAAGTATTTGATTTAATGTCCTAAGCACTTCCGCCCCAACAATTTCATCTTTTGTAGAGAGGTAGAAACACTTTGTTAGTAACTTGCCATCATCTTATAAGAGGTACAATTTGTCATTCCACCTCTTAACATCTTCAAATAAATTAGTAGGAAACTTGATCAACCTATAATTCCCTATAATTCCAACATTTTGGACTCTTAAACCCTCTCATCGTCCTCCTTCTGCTAGGAATATTGATATGTGGTTAAGCTTTAAGGATGCCAAAAAAGTTGATTATATTAAAAGTCTCTGCAGGTCTGTTCTTCACTTCTTCTAACTTTTATTTAATTAAAAGACAGGACATAGCTTTGATTTTTTGTTGCTAAGTTGTGTTTCGTAATTAAGTTATTTAAATGCCCCAAATTTTCTGTTTTGTATATTGAGGCCACTCCCACTCATTGAATTTTTTGTGTTGTGCCAACGCCAGACAAGATACCCAGCAGATGAAGCTCACCACAAGGCGTCAAGGGTGTTCTTCAATTTAGGAGCATTGATTGGATTTTGTGTAATATTTGTGTAATATCTAGAACAAATAACCCGCCCCGTTTATTAACGAGTTGGCGGGTTAATTATTAATTTTTAACTTGTCCTTGTCCTTGTTCTGTATGTACCCTTTTCTATTACATGCAATGAATGCCGAAGGTGCTGGTAATATTGGCAATTTGCTTCCTAGCATTGAAGACATAATATACAATTGTCCAACAAAACAACATAAAACCAACTAATTTTTCAACATCACAACAACATAAAAGTTAAATGCTACATTGTTCAATAGCAAAAATGACAAAATAGAGTACCCACAAAGTACCCTAGAGTACCGGTACCGGGTCGGGTCCATGCCACAAAACAAAGTACCCATGCATCACAGCATTTGGCTTCCCCTCATATTCACGGGAATGTAATTTATAACCCTGTAACAAACGTTATATTTTGCAACCCTATTAGGCAGGCCCAAACCCTAAAAATTTGGGTGACCCGCATTTCCCCAGGGAAACTATACACTTTTTCGCACTTATAAGTGTGAGCAGATAGATATATGCGAAAAATGAATTTTATGAGTGAAAAACATCGAACTTCAATTTTTTTTTAAAAAATGATGAACCTTGAAGCTTGATGGTGTTGGGAGTGATCCAAATGTTATGGATATGATAAAAAAGATGATTTGTGGTAGTGTTGAGATGAAGAAAGTGGGTGTTTTTATTGGGATGAAGAAGATGAAGATGAGGGGGTGTGACGATGGTAAAAAATGAAAAGAAGGAAGAGGAAGGTGAAAAGGATATATAAGAAATGATTTTTATTTTTAAGGTCAATTTAGTAAAATTACAATAAAAGGGGTGGTGAGTTCCAATTGACAGGTTGTTAAACTCAACTCCCATCAATGAACACCGGCACAAATTGAAATGATAAGAACTTAAAATAAATAAGAACATGAAAGATGTTACAATAACTTAAAATAAAGTTAAAGAAACATGAAAGAACATAAATTGAAAATGCATTGACCAGAATTCAAGAGTACATTATTGAAAATAAAAAGTATTCTCCAATTAATTCGTATAAAATATACACGATCGCGTTTCTAAACATTTGATAAAATATGCCAAAATTATTGAATTAATTGATAGATAAAAATATCTAAGCATAAAATTTATGGGCTTGACACATCGCTCTTACGCATTGCCCTTGTGAGTTGTGACTTGTGAGTGGACTTTGTGAAGATCATCTCCGAGCCTTGACCACTGGTTTTCCCTTTTTTTTTTTTGATAATAATAGGGGGGGGGCACTGGTTTTCCCTTTAATTGACTATGACAAATACCTGCACACTAAACCAAAGAATCAAACGAACCAAATCATAGGAAAATAACCCGAAAAGACTAAGAAAATGCTCAAGCCACAACACAAAGAGCGTAAACACTAAATCCAGCTGCAAACACCCTATTAATCATATAAAGTTCCTAAAAACCTACTAAAAACAATCTAAAACTACTAGAAAATTAGCACTAATCTCAGGCTCAAAAGGGGCAACTAGTGATACATGCTTTTACAACAAATAATTGAGGCCTCAAGAAAACCTACCAAGTCTCTTCTAAGCTCAAATAAACACATTAAATCTAACATGTATATCAAATCAGAATTAGGCATGCTCAAGAATGTCAGGGATCATAAGAGAACACTCATCACTCAAGAATAAAAAGGAGGGTGTGTTTGATGTTACACCCTTTCTGAACTCAAGTCAAATTCTATCATGCAAAGCCTATGCCACCAAGCAATTGAAATGCACACATTTTTAGAAAACCGCTTGAACATGCTTCTCATCATCCAAAAAGACTAGTTTCATCCAAAGGAAAGTGAACTGAAGTTAGTCAAGCATAAGAACCAAAAGTGAAATAATCCAAATACACAAGTACTAAAACATCAAAAGGAAAAGTCATAAGAAAACCAAATAGGAGCCTCCATCAATCACTCCTCATCTCTATCATCCTGCTCCATAGCTGTCCCACTGCCACTGGCTCCAGCACCATCAACACCTCCTAGGCTCATCCCAACGAACCGGAGCTCTAGCTCATTCATCGGAAGATTCGGCCGATAGTCAGCCGCCTCATAACCACTAGCTGCCCAAAGCAAATCCACATTATGATGCAGATTATCCATCCTGGTAAACTGGCGTCCCATGCCAGCCATAATGTCCAAGGCATACTGAGGAATATCCTCCTGTGCTCCCTCCGCTCGTGCAGCTCTGGCCCTAGAGTTAGCTCTAGATCTGGGTGCCAAGACCTCTCCAGCCGCCATGCGGGCCAAGTAACTTCACTGTCCGAGGTCTGCTTCTGATAAACATCCTGGGCCTTCAAAATAGTAAACAAAGGAGACAACTTAACCTCTAGCTCAATCATGGGCTCCTCCAAACGCAGCTGGTGGTGAATCATGCCGGTGATCAAATTGGGGTAAGGCATTCTCAACCCCTTCTTCCTCTGCTTAATGTTGACCACCTGATGAATCCTCCAGGCAACAATGCGAGGGACATCAATGGGATATCCCTTGATCAAGCAGAAAATACAAAGAGCCAACTCAGCACGGATCTCCGTCTTATTGGATGATGGGACCACAGTATCCTGCAAAAAATGAGCCCAAACACGAGCTAAAGGAGTCAGCAAAGCCCTGGGGATAAACCTGTACTCTATCGTCCCATTCCGATGCTCAGTAAACACCCAAGCGGCCCCAGGAACAGCAATCTCAACAAGAATCTCCCCATAAGGGATGCTCGCCATCAAGGAGTGATAAGAAATGTGGTCCACCCCAAGCACAGTCACCTCCCTCCTAGGAGTCAACACCTGCAAATACTCCCTCACCTGATCATCAGTGTATAGAATGCAATTACCCCGGAACATGGAAGAGCGACTGTCCGGCCTAATCCCATAAGAGTTCTTCCGAATCATGGCGTTGGCGTAGAACTCTCTAACCATGTTCCCACACCCCTGTGCCACCGGGTTCAACAATCTCACATTCTACTTCCTCCGGTGGATCTCAGTACCAATGCCCCAAGGATCTTGGTTGGGCAACCAATCAACCGCTCTCTTATGAATCATTGATCCTGGCAAAACAGTCCTGTTATAGAACTGCTCACAATAGAGAGTGCGGAACCTATCCGGATCAAGGGGTGGTGTTGGTTCCCTCTCCATACCCGTCTCGGGCCTAGATGGTCTCAAAGGAGCTTGCCTCCTTGGCCTCTTCTTGGTTCCAGAAGTAGAAGCATCTCCCTTTGTTCTTCCCATAATGCCTACAATGCACAAACCATAAATGAAAACTTAGTCAATTCCTACCAAAATAGCAAATAGCAAAATTTCCAAAATTCTAGAATCAAACCATGCAAAATCATGTCTATGAGTTGCTAACAACATATAAATCAACAATCAATAACAACCAACTCATAATTATGCCTAAAACATGCGAATTTCAAAGAGGCATTTTATCGAACACTTGACATGCATAGTTCAAAATCAAAGCAATCATGCAAATGGGTAACCTAACCTAATTCAATCCATCATTCCTATCAATAATCTTCCAACTCAGTCCAACAATTCAACCCAAAACCTACCACATGCAAGTTTCTACCAATTTCTCAAGAAGAAGAAAAGAGGAGCAAAAGTAGACTTACCTTGAGAAATTGAGAGATGAAAGAGTAAAGGAGAACTAAGGACTCCAATTCTTGCTCCTAATGGAACAACCAACAAGTTTAGAGACCTAGGAATGAAGTTTTGAAAATGGGGGAGAAATGGGTTTTGGTTCGCAGAAGCAGGGAAAAAGAAGAAGGTTTGAAACCTAAGAACGCGCCTGCTGGTTTAAGTCGCGTCTGATAGGTCACGCTTGAGCGCATATTTTAGGCCGCTCATGCGTACCAAGTCAGAGGCTTTACCACTTAAGTGACATGCTCGCCAAGATAAGCATGAGCGTAGGTATTTCCCAGCGCATGCGTGAGGAGTCAGAGAGCAAACCAATTTTAATTTTCTTAAATTTCCTTTTGATTATTTACTAGCGTTTTTACCCCGGGGAATATTGTTATTTGAATAAGCAAAGAACATTGAGTGTACCCATCTTGGTCAAGTTCAATAGTTATCATTTTGATCTTTGTACTATCTTTCTCAAACTCTTGTTCTCCACTTGCTCCAGTGAGAATTCTAATTACATCTGGTCAAAGACAAATAAAAATGTAAGGAAAAAATGAAGAACTATTGTTCAAAAAATAAAAAGGCTACAAAAGGGTTTATACCTCTATGGAATGACGTATCAATGTCCTTATACATTATGTCACAAAGTGGAATGAAAGAGTATGGGGTTAAGTTGATAGCCTTGTTAGGAACCAATCGTACAGAAGTATGAATATCAAAGTCGATATTGAATGGATGCGAGGTTGGACGAAAATCACGACCGCTTTCACCAACACCAAATAATGAAATATAATATACACGTCCTTTACTTAGCAAAGACTAAAATCGATAATCAGAGTCTTCCTAACTGAAGCATGAATCTTACAACCTTGGAATTTTAAAAGTAAAAAAGATAAGAGATTTACCAACCATAAAAAATGATATTAAAACAGGGCGAGTAATTAAAAAAATGCTATACCTTGTCATCCATAAGAACCATGGTCATAGAAAAGGGGAGATTCGAACCATATAAGCTCGAACTTAGCTATAAACGATTGACTTTTGCAACAATAGTCCAGTTCTCTTTGGAGGCATCGATTATGGCGAAATCGTTGATTCTGGCAGCCATCAAAACAAAGGTTAATTTCAAAGATATCAAGTGCTGGAAAATAGATGGAATGATATGTCATATTTGATGTTCCATTTGGCTAAAAATTATCTATAGACATATGATTTGACATATTTGATGTTTGATTGTTTCCAAGTTCAAATAATTTTGAAAAACTTGCATAAAATTTTGCTAAATATTTGACTTGAAAAAACGAAATAATTCTTGCATTAAAATGTAATTAATTATTTTAAATAAGGGTTTTAAAAAGAAAACGAATTTCACTTTTATTCCATATAACATTTATTAGGTTTTTTATGAGTTGACTACAAATTACTATAATTAAGTTGTTTATATATGGAAATTAAAAATTAATTTCGAATAGTAATTTCCTTAAATAGATAACTAATGAATTTAATAAGTAATTGATTATTTAAAACGTTTTTTTTTTCATTTTAAAAAAAGAAATTATTTCAAAACATATTTGCACTTATTCACATCATTAATTACTTTATATAAGGAAATTGAAGGAATTAATGAATTAATTTCGAATATAATTTCCTAAAGTAAATAATCAATGAATTAAAATTTAATTTATTATTTTACATGAGGTTTAAAAAAAAACGATTATAGCAATAATTGACTGGAAAAACGGAATAATTACTGCATTAAAGTGTAATTAATTGTTTTAAATGAGGTTTTTAAAAAGAAAACGAATGCAGCTTTTATTCCATATAGCATTTATTAGATCTTTTATGAGTTGACTACAAATTACTATAGTTAAGTTTTTTATGTAAGGAAATTGAAGGAAATTAAAAATTAATTTTGAATAGTAATTTCCTTAAATAGATAGATTTTGAATTTAATAAGTAATTAATTTTTTAAAATGTTTTTTTCCATTCTAAAAATGGAAATTATATTAAATCAAAGAAAACGCGATTCATGTCATTAATTTATTTACATCAGGAATTTGAAGCAATTAATCAATGAATTTCGAATAATAATTCCTTAAAATTATTGTCAATGCATTAAAATGTAATAAATTATTTAAAATGAGGTTTTAAAAAAACGAATATAGCATTTAATGTCTTTTATGAGTGCAAATACAAATTAATATAATTAAGTGGTTTATATAAGGAATTCGAAGGAAATAAATAATTTATTTTGAATAGTAATATCCTTAAATAGATAGCTAATGAATTTAATAAGTAATTAATTATTTAAAACTTTCTTTTTTCATTTTAAAAAAAGAAATCATTTCAAAACATATTTGCACTTATTCACGCCATTAATTCATTTATATAAGAAAATTGAAGGAATTAATGAATTAATTTCGAATATTAATTTCCTAAAATAAATAATCAATGAATTAAAATTTAATTAATTATTTTACATGGGGTTTTAAAAAATTATTATAGCAATAATTGACTGGAAAAACGAAATAATTATTGTATTAAAATGTAATTAATTGTTTTAAATGAGGTTTTTAAAAAGAAAACGAATACAATTTTTATTCCATATAGCATTTATTAGATCATTTGTGTGTTAACTACAAATTACTATAGTTAAGTTGTTTATGTAAGGAAATTAAAAATTAATTTCGAATAGTAATTTTCTTAAATAGATAGCTTTTGAATTTAATAAGTAATTAATTCTTTTAAATGTTTTTTTCCATTCTAAAAATGGAAATTATTTTAAATCAAAGAAATGATGCAAAACCATCAGCTTTATTCATTGATTTTCCACACACGCAAATTATGTATTTTAAGAATATATGTCGCTGATGCTCTGAAATGATGGAAATTAATAAAAAATGTTTGTAAGTATATAAAATTACACAGCCTCAATATATATCTTGTATTTCAAAGCAGAGACTCGTTCATTATAGGGAAAATAAACACGGGTAGAATGAAAGATTTGAATCCATCTAAAATAATAACATATAATCATAAAAGAAGCAATTGTAAATTTAAACCGTAATTTATTAATAAATCTTGAAAACTAATATGCAAAACATAAATCCAAACACTTTCCGTTTCCTGGTAACAAAAACAAAAATAAATGTCAAAACTAACTTGAAATGTAAAAAACAGTATCAAAAGAGAGATGGTTTATCATCAATCTTTATTCTTGTTCTACTTGAATAACAAATATGAGAACCATGAACGGAAAGCTTATTTCTCCTCCTTCACAAATCTTCATTCTTGTTCTACTTGGATAACAAATTTATCGTCACTTTCTATTCATCATATCTTCTCCTTCTTGACAACTTTCAAAAGTTTATTTTTCCTCCTTAACAACTTTCAATACATTTTGTTGCCAATCATCAACTACAATTGAAAAACACAACAACTCAGTATTAGTTAACGGAACCAAATCAGATGTAACATGTCAATTGAATAAAAAGTGCGAAAAAATACCTTTTGATATGAGGAGGTTGACCTTCATACTTGCAGAAAAAGGATGGCAAAAACACATTTTGAATATGTGATGAAATCAGCAATAAGAAGGTTGATTTATAGGAAATGATTTTGAAAATCACATTTAATGGGGGACAACCAAACCAAATTATAGGGAAATCAATGCAATTAATAAATTTGTGAGAATTGTTGTGGCTGTGACACTTGTCAGTCAGTGAGGGGGGTGGGATGAGAGTGCATCGATAATAAAATTAGGATCGATGATTTGAATAAGCAAAGAACATGAGGTGTACCCATCTTGGTAAAGCTCTATTGTTATCCTCTTCTGTTTAGTACCATCTTTTTCGAACTCTTGTTCTCCACTTGCTCCCGTGATAATTCCAATTACATCTGGTGAAAAAAAGTAAAAAAAATGTAAGAAAAATTAATAACTATTATTGAAGAAATCAAGAGGCTACGGAAGAGGTAATACCTATAAGAAATGATGTATCAAGGTCCTTATAAATTATGTCAGCAAGTGGAACAAAAGCGTACGGCGTTATGTTGATAGCCTTGTTAGGTAGTAGGCGTACAAAAGTCTGAATATCAAAGTTGATCTTGAATGGATGCTCGGTTGGGCGAAAATCACGTCCGCTTTCGCCAACACCGAAGTAGGAAATCTGGTACACTTTTCCTTCAGTTAGCAAAGACTGAAATCGATAAATCAAAGTCTTTCTAACAGTAGCATGAATCTTGCAGCCCTGAAATTTTAAAAATAAACAAACTAAGAAATTTATGAATGCATTCAAAAAATACATTAAAACTGACTGATTCAAAAAAAAAAACTAAACTATACCTTGTCATCCATTAGTATCATGTCCATTGAAAAGGGTAGCTTTGAGCCATATAGGCTCGGACTTAGCCATAGATGATTGACCTTCGCAACAATTGTCCAAGTTTCTTTGGAGGCATCTATCTTGGCCAGATCGTCGATTCTTGAAGCCATCAGAAAAAAGGTTAATTTGAAATATGCAAGGAATGATGGAAAATGCTGGGAATGATGGAGGAGAAATATCACATGAGGGGGTATATATAGTCTGAAAGTAGGGTTCACTATTTGAATTTTTTTCCCAATGATTGATCAGTAATAAATGCAGCGATCAACAATTTTCCTTATATACATTTAATTCCATTCACACAAATCAGTAATAAATGCGTTTAGAATATGTTATAATTTATGTCAATTTCGAAATTTTTTTCCATGATAGTGCTAAATCAATCAATATTCGGCCTTGATTTACTCTAATTAACCTTTCTTCATCGGCATTTGTTGAATAGTCATAATCAATAAAATTGATTTGGAAAATTATAATTAATAAAAAAAACAGACTAATTTCGTTTGCTTCTGTATACATTAATTACGTTCCTAACATTTAGCGAAATAATTACGTTTCATAACCAATCTGATTTATTTTAATTGAAATAAATGTATTCATGGGCAGATAAGAATGGTTGTTTGTACGGCTTGACTTTTCATTCATTACACGCGTTCCTCAAATTAAGTCAATATTATTAAGATGATTAAAACTTTCAGCCATTGTAAATTGTCAAAGCACGGCTGTATGTTCCTTTTTTTAAAAAAATTAAAATCAGGGTTGTTACAATATTCAAACCGGAATTATTATATGGGTTTGTTTTTAATTATTTGATTATAACTGTCTTAATTCTCCAATATTCACCTACAGATTTGAATAAAAAAACATAATAGAATTTTTCATGGAATATTCTTTTTCACATTAGGTGCATGAATTATAGTTGGGAGAGGCATTTAATAGGTGACAATTTAATAGGTGACAAATTAGAGGAACATTGATTTGTATAATTAATGTGTGAAAGTCTCTCTGGTTGTGACACTTGTCAGCCAGAAAGAGGCGTGGGAGGAAAGTCATTCTGGAAATTTCATGTGTCTAATTCTTTTGGATTATGATTCTCTTTTATTAAAAACCCAATGCAAAATTACCAAAATACCCTTATATTTATACAATTATTCTTTTAGTCCTTTCTTTATTTAGTAATTATTAATCAAGAGGATCTATTATCATAATTTCAAACTAAGTCCTTTATAAAATTACTAATCTCATAACGGTCCTTCTGAAATGGTAAAATTATAAAAGTACCAATGAATGTGAAATTACCATTTTACCCTTTATAGTTAAAATAATTCAACTAATTAGCTAAAATAGTACAATTATTTCCTAAAAATAATCCAACCTCATAAAATTGATTCTAAGGCTTTAATAAGTCTCTGGATAGTTCAAAATAATACTTTACAAATTATTTTACCATAAGCTAATATTTAAATTAACCATAATAACATCTTAATAGTCCAAAAATCACCATAAATCATCTACTCATCCAAAAATTACCAAACCAGTGCCCAAAAATTCCAATTATTAAGATGTTCAACATATAAAAACAGTTTTGCATTTAGAGCTTGTTTGGCTTCTTATTTAAGTGATTCTTGGTTATATAATTACACTTTAACTAAGGTAAAATGCCAAATTGATTCAAAGTCTATTTCCAGCTTGTTCCTAAGTCTCAATTTAGTCCATAAGTGATTATAATAAGTCAATTAGGTCAGAGGTATAAGCCAATTACAGAATTAAGCTACTTAAGCCGAGTTTCAAATTCAACATTGGGGTTTTCTAATTCTGAGTGTGTTGATCAATTCTAAGTGTCAAACATGCTTCTAATAAGTCCCTTAAGTGATTATAGGAAGTCAATTTAAGTCCAGGTTCAAAAATTAGATTTCCAGAAGTGATTTTTCGAGAAGCAGAAATTCAAAATTGGGGATTCTTTATAGAGAGTAAGTCGAGACATTCCAACTATCCAAACAGCTTCATTAAGGTTCCATAAGTGATTCTGAATGCTCAATTGAAGCCTAAGTGCTCTGGCTAAGCTCCTATAAGTGATTCTCGAAAGCTCTTGAAATTGGAAATTGGGGGAACCTATTACAGACTAAGTCGAAGCATTCTGATCAATAGAAAAGCTTCATATAAGTTCTAATTAGCTAAAGGAACTTCCAATTTGTGATGGGTTGCTCTGTAACGTTCCAACAAAGAAATGGATTTTCTGGAAAAACGATTCTTGGTCAGAGCAATGTGGCTCGAATTGAGCTTGGGACTTGTCCTATCATGTCTAAAAATGCTCTACGAAGCGAAAGGGATAAAAAACGAACGAAAACTCACCTTAATTCTAATAGGGCAAATTACAGAGCAAGATTGTGGTAAACTGAAAGGGCAAATTTTAGTTCATGAATCTTGTATTTACCACCAAACAGGGCAAATTCTAATACTATGGTCCAACCAATGATAATTGAAATAAACTGATTTTTTTTATGCCTCAATGACCCAATACTGGTTGAAGTCTACATGTAAATACTCTTCATGATCGGATTATATTCATTCACTACAAGAAATTTAGCCTACGACCACGCTAATTTCTTCCACAACACCACAAAGAAGAGCTCAATAAGAGAAAGTGGGGAAGAGCTCAATAAATACAAGGAAGAAAAGGGTTTCCATTCCCCCAAATTACAACCAAATTTTGGAAAAAAAAAACAACAAAAAATGCATAAAAATGCAATTAAATTCATTCATAAGCATTGTTCATTGTATGCTTAGATAGGCATGCCAGATTGGCTTCAATGTCATTGTAGTTTTGGTGCCATTAAATTTGTTTAGCGTAGTTTTAACCATAAAAATGCAACTTCCAGTATTTTTCTTGCTCAGATGCTTTTTCTCAATTTATGACAGTAGTTTTCCTTGGGCTGAGTGTTATGTCTACTTGTAGTATGCAATTCAATGTCATATTTAAGCCTTAACTTGGACAATTCATGTTAGGAATTTCTGTCTATGATCTTGAACAGAGCTTCTTTGATCGTAGAGACCTCCTCCTCAACATACTCCTTGAGTTCCTACGAAGACAGGTACAGTTGAGCAATGCGATCAGCTTTTGTTGCTTCAACAGGTGCAGCAGCAGCTTGAAGAGATCCTTCATCATCCTCTGGATGCCCGGGTGTATGATCATCTCCTTCATACTTTTCTTCTTCTGCTGCTTCTTTACTGATTCTTATGTGAGCTCCACGTGAGTGATCTTGAGGTGCAGAAGATGAACATTGTATTCCAAAGTGGAACCAAGGGAGGTGTGTTTTTCTTCCTCCTTCTTCAAATTCATTGACGCATTTAGCGCCGGGGTTTGTTTTCATCATTGATTTCCCCAAATTACAATGGACGTAATCATAATTTTGCAATGGACCACAGTTTCCCCGTGGAAAGCAAGATTGTTGATTAAAAGGTAAAATAAATAATTCAAGAATTTGAAGCTCCTTTAATTAAAGGGCCACAACGTTAATAAAATTCTTCCATGATAAGAGAATTCTTCCATGTTAAGTTTGATACAAAACAATAATAATAACAGAAACCTAAACCTATTTACAAAACCTATTTACAAAATATAAAAAACCAAAATGCTACATCATCAATTATACATAACTTTACACGTTGGAGATATCTTTGAACATGAGGCTAATTCTTCTTTTGACTTAAGTACTGTCTGGTCATTTAGGCCATACCACGCAGATGAAAATGAAATTGTCATGGTACATAATGATGGTGAGTTTTCCAAAATATATTTTGCAAAACCCACCTCACATTCCCTTCCATAAAAAAACCTAAAAAAACATTCCCGAAGCACACCAAAGCATTTGGGAACATAAGATGGGTATGACCAAACCTCATCAAGATAATCTAGATTAAAGTCAAAACTTTGAAGCTTAGGGCACCGGGGGAGCAAATCGAGCACAGAACTCCTTTTAATATAGCCTTCAACCTTCAAGTGAGTTAAATTGGAAAAGACAGGAAAGTCTACATCAACCTACAAAAAATTAAAATTTTAACAAGTATTAGCAAGATTTTCTATAAAGAAAACAAATAACAAACTCAACAAAATCTCTTTTTCCATATACATACCTTATTTATGTGCATAAATTGTACATTAGCAAAAGCTTTTAGAGGGATAGACAAGTTGTTGGAAAAATCTGTCACACTAACCAACTTCGGTAGACTTTTCACATTCCCATCAATTGAATCAATTGAATAGTTCTGAAAAAATATGTAAGATATATCCAAATTTTCAAGAATTGGACATCCATAAAGAAGTTCCATAAAATGTTGAAGGTTTAAGAACACAACATCATATAAATGTAGTGTTTTGAGTAAGGGAAGGTGAACAGAGGAAAAAGCATCAAAAGATACACACTGGATCTTGAGAAAAAACAAGGGTTGGGCTATTGAGAATAATCAATGGCACTTTTGATTGTAAAACTAGTTCAAGTTCCAGATTCTCAACTTGGCATTTTATTGCTGTCCGTAGCCATGCATGGATATCACAAAATTCATGGATCCTATCAACTATAAGACTAAACCTATTGATGGGTTGGGAACCTCTTATTAGAAGGACCCTATAGACAAAAGAAATAAAGGAGGAATACTTACTAAGAAAATCTATTCTCATCAAAGTCTAGACTAGAAACTTCAGAGCAGAGTTTTTCCCACCTCTTTGAGAGAATGCTGGTAGCAAAAGCATCTCAGTAGGAAGAAATGAGAGAATATGACATAGAATTTCATCAGGCAAATCACTTATCCTATCACTATCACCCATTCTCAAACTAAAACTGGAGGGGAAAGAGAGAATATTGGAAAAGGAAAATGAGAAAATATTGGAAATTGGACTCAAATGGAAATGGAAATCAAAATGAGAGAATTCTGTACTACTCTTTAGAAACGAGTGAATTCTGTACTTACCCTCCCATTTATACTACAGGTGACTCTCCAATAACTACTCTTCAGGTGACTCTCCAATAATAATCGTGACTCTTAGTAGATCAATGTGACTGTTCGGAAGGTGTGAAACAAGTAATTAAAAGTAAAAACCTACAACTTAAAAAAAAAGGTGCGAGCAGTTTCCAAGCACACCTCCGTCAGTAACCGTCCATAATTTTTGACAAATATAAAAAATAGAAACGATGAATTCAAAACAGAGAATCATTGGTTGGGTCGTGTGAATAATTACAGTATAACACAGGAAAAAAATTTACAGATGATAAACAAAAGTTTCAAATTTACAAAAGAGAAAAAAAAATACCAGAGGAAACAAGTTATGTGACTCTCCATCTAGAGATCATTGGAGATCTCCGAGAAAGCAACTTCCATCTTTAGATCGGAGGTCGCCGGAAATCGCCTCCGGCGGCGGTCCGCGGCAGAGCACGGTGGAACGGCCTTTCTTCATCTCCTTCACGCAGAACATCCAATCTCGGTCCAAAAATGCTCTTGAGGCACCGGAGAGGAACCCATAGAACAAGCTCTTCTTGCATATTACTGGAAGCTCCTATTTTAATGGCTGGAAGTTCCGATCTGGTGGTCGACGGTCCGATTCGCTTCGATCAGGCGAGAGGAGCTTGAGAATGGGTGCAGAAAGGGGGTCTTTGAAGTAGAGAGGGATGGGAGAATTAGTTGATCTGTGAGAGAAGGTTGCCATATGGTGCTGGTCTCGAGCTTGGTTAAAAAATCGACGAGATGAGAAAGGGAGAGAATGAAGACCCATAGAACAAGCTCTTCTTGAGCGAATAATATATATATGAATATATATATTACATGGTTAAAAAATCTCACAAGGTGAAATATTTTACATGAAAGTATTTTAATGTTAAAACTTATTTGTAATTAAATTTTATTTCATTTCTGTTTCTTTTTCATTATTTTTTAAATGTTAGAAGTAAATATATATATATATATATATATATATATATATATATATATATATATATATATCAAAGTACGAAAATATGATGATGAAAATATTCCGTGTGAAGATTAGATAACATCAATACATAAGAATATTATTTCCTTTAATTTTTGTATAAATTACAGGATAAAAATATCCCACATGGAGGAAATGTTACATGAAATGTGTTTGTATTAAAACTAATAAAAAATAAATTCTAATAAATATGTATAAGGATAAGAAAAAAATTATGATCCCACGGGGAGGTAAAAAAAAAAAAATATATATATATATATATATAACTATGATTTAATAGTAAAATTATGTTGTACAAGGATAAGAAAAAAATTAATGGGTGCATATATATATGCTAACAATGGAGTTAACCCTAGATCAAGTTGAATATGCTTGCATTGATGCATATGCTTCTTACAAGATTGGCAAGAAGCTCCTTATTGATGAAGGGCTTACCTAACAACTAGTTACAATATTATTAGATACAAAATACCCACTTGGTGCTAAGCTAAAAAATAATTGATGTAAGATCACACTCGAATCACTCATACATTTTTGTATTTGTGTTGTTGAAATAAGGGAGAACAATATGAATTTATGAGGTTTTTTTTTTTTTTGTGAGGTGAAGAAGATGAATGTATGCATGGGCGGAGGCATCGTCCAACAAGGGGATTTAGGGTTAAAAAAGAAAAAAAAAATTTCCAGGCATAATTGCTGGCATAAATCATTTGTCAAACAAAGAAACCACAAATGCGGTATACAATAGGCTCTAGTCGGAGTAATAACCAATCTTCTAACCTCAACAATTTCATCGAAATCAAATCATATTGCCTTGGAGATTTGTGCTTAGACACGGTTTTAGCCTGGTTTTCTTAATAGACAAATTATAACATTGATTTCTAATTTGATTAAGTTTGCTTCAAACACACACTTTTTAACTCTAATTTGATTAAGTTCGCCTTGAGTGCGGAGTAGCGTTAAAACTCTGGGTCACTCTTCCCTTAATATTATGAAAACATGTTAAAACATTTGTATTTGATGCATTTATCAGACTTCTTTGTAGATATCCCATGTTATCTAATAAAACTTAAAGAGAAAAAGTAACCAATAAGTAATAATGTACACTACAAAATATACTAATAATCTTAAGAATAGAAGTTAACTATAAGGTTACACTACATCGTGGGAATGATAGATGCTGGAAAAAAAAATCCGGAGAATTGGGGTCCATGGAAAATTTAATTATAATTTTTTGGAAAAATGTTTTATTATTAGGGTCCTTGATTCCCACGAGGGAATTGGGGTCCTTTTTTTTTTTTAGAATTCAATTTTTTAGCAAAAGATTATATTGCAGACATTCATTTATAAAACCTTCCGTCTTCTCTAGTTCGCTGTGGGAATCGCCCTCACCTCCGTCTTCTCTAATTCGCCGTGAGTTCCGCTTCTGTGTCTTCTCTAGTTCGCTGTAAGTTGATTGTACCGTGAGTGAAAAAGCGCATTGCAGCAGAAGAGAAAGAAATTGAAAAAGCAAAGTACTGAACTGTGAGTGAATGAATCAGTTTCCATGCCATTTTCTTCTAAATTTCATTCTTCTATTTTTGTTTGATGATCAGTTTCCATGCCATTTTCTTGAAGTTCCATTCTTAGATTTCTTTCCCCAAAGGAATCAAATGCAAGCATGAATGTTTCTGATATATACTGATACCAAACTCATATTTTCATGAGGAATTAGGATGAGTTTTTTCTTCCATTCATTGTGAATTGTGATGTTAGTACAATTATCTGATTTCTTGGTTGGTTTAGGTTTGCCCCAAATTAGGACACTTTCAGTTGCTTTTTACAATTTTTCTCTGCTTTTATTCCTGTAATATACATGGGTACACCTCACTTTTGATTCACGAGTTATGTTTTTTTTTTGTTTGTTTTGTATTGTAATTTGATTTGATGTGTTATGCTATAGCTAATAGCATTGTTGTGCTCTATAAATTTTTAAAATTTCTGTATTTTGGTCTTTGCCGCGTAGAATCCATGTGTATTTTAATACTGAGTCGGATGAGATAAACGAGGGAGAGGGAATTCGAGAGAAGTAAACTAAGGTGTGTCCATATTATTCAAAGATATGTAAGTGGGATGATACAAGAGTATTTATAGCGATCAATGAAGCTTTGAAGCTTAACCTGGAAGCTTTTAAGCTTAGCCATTTACCAACCTAACTAACTAAACAAAATGCTTACTAACTGAAACCTCACCTGTCTAGCAGTCTAGCACACACCATGGCATGACACCCTTAGGTTTTTTATGTTTGGGGGTAAAAACTGTCCCTTTACCGTATGAATCAATATTACATTACATGATTTTCAGATCCCTGAGGGTTAGCTCAAGTGGTAAGAGCTAGGGGACATAAGGGTTGGGGAGGGGAAGGTCCAGGGTTCGAATCCTGGAAGGGAAATTTGAAGGGATTTTCTAACTTACTAACAACTAACCACTAACATTTGCCTATCAAAAAAAAAATTTACCTGATTTTCAGTGTGCGTTTTATTACTGGGAAGGTTAGTATGCTATAGCTAACAGCATTGTTGTGCTCTATAAATTTTTAAAATTTCTATATTTCGGTCTTTTCCGCGTAGAACTCATGTATATTTTAATACTGAGTAGGATGAGATAAACGAGGGAGAGGGAATTCGAGCGAAGTGAACTAAGGTGTGTCCATATTATTCAAAGATATCTAAGTGGGATGATACAAGAGTATTTATAGAGATCAATGAAGCTTTGAAGCTTAACCTGGAATCTTTTAAGCTTAGCCATTTACCAACCTAACTAACTAAACAAAATGCTAACTAACTGAAGCCTCACCTGTGTAGTACACACCATGGCATGGCATCCTTAGGTTGTTGATGATTGGGGGTAAAAACTGTACCTTTACCGTATGAATCAATATTACATTTCATGATTTTCAGTGTGCGTTTCCTGGGAAGGTTAATTTTGGAATTGTATGGTCTTCTATCATTGTATGGTATTCAACATGTTTTCACTTCTTCATTATTTCGAATGAATATCATTCTAAATCCATTTGTGGTCTGGCTTTCGATGACCATTTCCCCCCTTTTGGTTGAAAATGTTATGCATTAACGTGATATTATCAAACTGCACTTTGGGACACTCTCAGTTGTTTTTATACAATTTTTCTCTACTTTTATTCAAATATATATATATATATATATATATATATATATATATATATATATAGGGAGCATATCAGGTGAGAGGAGTGGTTTATAGTGAGAGATGAGAGCATTAATTACTATCCATTCGATCAAAATAAATGGTCCAGATCTGATCTCACTTTTAAAATTGCACGTGACTTCTTTTCTGTTCATTCCTTTTTTCTCAACCAGTTTTCATCTTCTTCCTTATTCTCCCCCTCCAACGGACCCATCTTCATTCTCCCTCAGTCCCACCTTCCCTATTCCTATCCTTGCTCCCCTGTGACTGTTTCCTCATCAAAATCACCGATGACGAGATCTGGAACAGCGCCACCGTCATCCGGGAGGTCGGAACCACCATGACAAACTCACAGATTTCACGAACAACATGTTGTGGCTGTTGTTGACGGTTGACCCGCCGATCTACAGCATGAGGTTGCTCAGATGGTTCCCGGAGTGAGTGGGTGCGGCGGATCGGAGGCTTTTAGCGGTGGAGGGAATGAATCGGAGCTGGTCGCGGTGGTGGTTAGTGGATTGGGTGTTTGTGGTTCAATCTTAGAGCTAGTCCACGGAGTTTCAGTGGCGGTTTTGCCTGAATAAATGGTGATCGGAGAGTTTCTCAGGATGGGTGGAGGTTTGCAGCTTTCCTAATTTCACTCCGGTGGAGGTCTTACCGGAAAAAATGGTGATCAGACAATTTTTGCCACCCACCATGTCATTAGAAGAGATTTGTGACTCTAATACGAAAATTATAAGGGGAATAAATTATCTACTAGATCCATGGAGGAGATTTGTGAAATTGACTTTCATGGAAGTTTTTTTTTCTGATAACTTTTGGGCTGGAAGTGGCTTCTGTGTATAAAAAGTTAAAAACTAAAAAAACAAAAGACAAAATTAAAGCTGTTGTGCGATAAAAACAAGAGTCACGTGAGCTTTTAATGAGAGAGTTGAATCTGTACCGTCTATTTAAATTCAATGGGTGTGATTTAATGCTCTCACCTCTCACCATAAACCACTCATCTCACCTGATATGCTCCCTATATATATATATATATATATATATATATATATATATATATATATATATATATATATATATATATATATATGCCAATAATTAGACAAATGATAGCACTTTAGTATGTCTACAAAGTCTGATGCAAACTTTTTAACTGCCAATGCTCTTTCTCGATTTAAGATTTGTGTTTCTGTTGTAATTTTATTACTATTTGGATGTGTTGTATTAATATTTTGATGACTGATCATGTTTTCTTGTATTGACAGATGAAGGATTGTAAATCATCAGATATGCATCTAAATAACATCACAGAATGGAAACTAGATAGAGATGTCACAACAAAAATTGTAGAAACTTGTTTTGGGTTCTTGGTCAAGCTCCAAGAGAAGGTGAAGAACGTGAAAGGGTATTTGTCGTTACCCCTGAATTTCACAAATGCTCTCGTGAAGAACTATGATGCTGAAGCTGAATGTTTTCGAATTGGAAAGAATACAGATGAGGAGTTGGATTTGGATTTCGGGCTACAGGATATCCTCTTCATAACTGGACTTCCCATCAATGGGATGCCAGTGACGGGAATAATACTAGAAGATGCTGTCCAAATCCTGATAAATCATTTAGCCATGAAAAGAAATGATGCGGAAGATTTGCTCAAAGTTACATCAAAAGAAAAGTCGAAAGGTGCAGTTGATCTTAAAAAACTGCGTGCACACTTTCAGAGGCCCGATGTTAGTTCTAAAGTGGGTCCGGAGGTCCTTGCAAAGGCTTTCATATTTTACTGTCTAGGAATTATTTTGTTTCCTACCCGGTCAAGGACCGGTCAGCCACATTATCTGCCTCTACTGGATGTTAAGGTGATCAACAACTATGCTTGGGGAGCAGCCGTGTTGGCAGACATCAAGAGTGATCTGGCTGAAATCGTTAAGAAAGAAGAACAAGAATCAAGTCTTAGTTGTTGTAGTTTGGCATTAATTGTAAGTTTTAATATCTTTACATTGTCATTTAATTTCTTTTATTTCAAATTTTTTATGGGTTTTATTCCTTTACAGGTTTTTGCATTGGTGCGTTTCCCTACCCTAACGCAGGAAATAGTGCCAGCGCCCAACTTACCAACTGAACTCCCCTTATCTCTCGGGTGGATTGAAGTGCTCGCCAAAGAGTTCAGGCCAGCAAAGAAGAGAAAAAATGCTAAACAGTTGGAACAAGAATTTAATAACATGACTGTGGTTGACATAACTTGGATGCCATACGATTCTAATAGGCTGGAAGTGCCTAGTAGTTATGAGGTTCAGCTACGTCTTTCAAAATATGCAGTGGCGCCCTGCATTAACTTCTACAGCATACACATGGTCCGCCCGGACTTATGTTATAGACAGTTGGGGCTAGCAGAAGATGATGTGAGACGTATTGATGTTCCAAAGAGGAGTCTTGTCAATCCATCTACTAATAAAGGTATGGATCTTAAATCTTATGCTGGTGGTATTAACAGGAAGAAAAAAAAGAAAGAATATAACTATGCGGAGCTGAATGAAATGTGGGCCAACAAATTATCCTACCTCGTTTATCAAGCGGAAACAGAATCTGAGGAATCTCAGGTATTAAAATATCTTTTTCTTTTTTAATTTTAGGGACCCTAATTTTCCTGTGGCAAGAATGGCACATAACAATTTTTTACCGTTTTTTTACCTATACTTGTTGCAGCCTGAAGAGACAGTAAACCCAGTTCTTGCATTTGCCAATGTCAACCCGCCACAGTCGGAAACAGAATCTGAGGAATCTCAGGTATTAAAATATCTTTTTTTCTTAATTTTAGGGACCCTAATTTCCATGGGGAAAGTAAGGCACATAAAGTAAGGCACATAACAATTTTTTTTACCTATACTTTTTTCAGGTTGTTTTCAACAAATTCGCTAGGGGCTTTACGTATCAGAGAACGCCAAAAAAACAGTTGCTGATTACAAACAATGAAGAAAGAAACAATGAAGGTGGAAACATTGCGGAGGAAGAACACAATAAAAATGGAAACAAAGCAGAAGACATTGAGCACTCCCGATATCTGCTGAGAGAATTTCTTCCATATTTAAAACAGTTGAGTCAGGAAGAAATGAATGAGAAAAATATAGAGGCTAGCATACAAGGTATCTTTTCCTTGAAGAATCTCAGTTTAGTTTTTTGATGTATGGATCTATGTTGTTTCATAAATAAATGTGTCAACTGTCAATAACGACCTAAACCACCTAATAAATGGCTTGTGCACAGGCCACCTACCTTGTGCTGAAATTCAATCAAATTTTATTAGAAGTATGGGGGTGACAAGTATCAAACTCTAGACCACTTAGTCATAGAGGCTCTGGTACCATGTCTATAACCTTCTATGCTCAAAGCTTAGGTTGTCAGGTGAAGGCAAGTGAAAATGATACTGATATTGAGCTAAATTTGATCAGCGTATATGTGTTCCAGTAGAATTATCTGTTTTATAAGCATTGATAAACTTTGACTTTTGAAGATTACTTACCTATTTGATATCCTGCTTTTTACTATTTTTATTGTATGTTTTGTTGGATTATAGGTCAAGTTTGTCTCTCATCTTATGCCCTAGTTAATGCTAATTTCTAAGCATTATTAATTTAATCCCATATATGTTCAGTTTTTAATTTGCTTTTGGGATGTACGGTACAGGGCTGCTCTCTCTTTCTATGGAGGTGTGTGAACCCCTTAAGAAGAAAAGGAAAACCAATGAAGATGAGAAGGTTGAGCTTGAACACTCCCTATATCTGCTGAAAGAACTTCTTCCACATTTTTTTATTTTATATATAAAATTGATAGTATGCTTACCACGATTCTTGTATGTGCAGTTGGAGAAGAAACTTCTTATTCTTGATATAAATGGGGTGCTTGCAGATGTAGTATATGGCTGTAGATATCGTATTTCTCGAGAACCAGACTTGATATTTGGAAAAAACCATTTAGTGTTCGTGAGACAGCATTGTCGTGAGTTTTTGAAGTTCTGTTTTGAAAAGTTTGTAGTGGCTATTTGGTCTTCAAAAATGAGGTACTTCATTCATCTCTAATTTTCATTTTATTAAATTATAGTGTTTGGTTTGTCCCCATTTTTCTTTCAGAGAACATTTTTTCTCTTGTTGGCTCTTTCCACTATTCTTTATTTGCATTTACCTTTTGACATTTATCTGCATTGTAGAAACTTATTGATGAGCAATATTTAACCCATTTTATATAGCCTTAATTTGTCATTATTAATGATTATTCGTAATTAATTGACCTTGCTTGACAGAGATTTCTATTATTTGGTCTAATTACGTTTATTCTTATTTTCAAGTTTTATTTGACGTCAAGGGTATTTTGGGGAATTGCGGAATGAAGATTTGATTGTGCTGGAGTGAAGATTGTATTTTAGGAAATATTAGGATTTAATTTCGGAATAAATTAAGTTTGATATCTTTCAGATTCAAACTTATTTAGGTTGTTATTTTAAAACTCTATCTTTAGGATTTGTTAGGATTTGATTTTGATATCTTTTAGGATTTGATTTTGATTAGGATTTGTGATCTCAGCTCCTATTTAAGGGTTTGTGCTAAGAGAAACAAGAACCTTTTACCTTCTACATTATTATTTTATGCAATTTCGAATTTCAGTAATTATTAGAGTTCTGCTAGGGTTTATGCTTTTAATCCCTATTCTCTTCTCCAAAATAATTGTTGAATTCGCCCCATCCATGGAAGGCTAATTTCCTTCGAACGGATTCCTTTGCAAAGTATATCGCGCTCTTGAGGTATAGTGCTTAATAGAATTCAACTGATTAGTTTTCTTCATCTCTACTTCTGACTTAGGTTTGCTTAATTCCTTAGGTTCACGAATTAGAAGATGATGTATGTTCGCTTAGTTCATATTAGGGCGTAAAGGATTCTTAATCGCTTAGTTTAGGAATCTGTGAATTAGTTATCGCTTAGTTAATTAATTCTCACGAACTAGGAAACTAATAACAAGAATTGATCTTTAGATACCCGTGATTGAGCAGCGATATACTGAACGAAGGGATTCGTCCGTCTTTACTTATCGTATTAATCTGTTTTTACTTTCTGCTAATCTTTCGAACTGAATCACAAACCCCCCCCCCCAGTGTGTGTGCGTTTGTTAGTATTAATATTGAGTCTTTGTTGAAACGATAATCCTTGGGAAACGACCTAGGAGTCACTTCCTAGTTTACTACAGTTTTCTAATTTAATTATTTGTATCGAGTACGGCCTCGATCACTTATATCCATTATTTCTGTTTTATAGTGACAATGTCGAGAAGTTGGTTGAATTTTTATTTCAAGATATGAAAGGGAAGTTACTTTTCTGCTGGGTGAGCACACACACTCTTATATTTGATTATTCCTAGCTTGAACTTTAGTACACACTGATCCATCGTGTCTCTCAGCGCGCGTGGCGGCTCCTCTCCGGTGGTGCTTCCACCCACTGAATTGGTTTTCCCTCCTGGTTCCAGATCTGGTCTTAGTGTTTCCAAGAATTCAATTTATCTGCTCCAAGCCTAGAGCATTCAGTTGCTCCAGCTGGAGGGGGAGCATTGGATTTAGTCTTGTTGGAATTTTAGTCTTGCTGATACAGATTTGTTGGTAGAGGCATGAGTACAGAATGATGAAAGCACCAATTGATAGGAAGATATTTCCTATCAAGGAAGAAAAGCTAAGAACCTAAAAGCTAAAGCTATGAAAACAAAGAGAAAGATAAATTGCTTCAATTTTCTTGTTACCATTAATGAAAGGGAAATACATACTTATACTAGGAGAGTAATTTCTAAAGTAAGGATAGCCTTACAAGTGGCTAAATCCTCTTAACGGGAACATTTTAGACTATTAACTAATACATCAAACATAATACTAATTCCACTAAACTTCATCAGCCTATGTTTGGGCTTGTGGGGGTAGAAGAGGCTGGCCCAATAGTGCTATCATAATGTTGCACATTCTAAGAATTTCTTTTTGATAACACATTCTAAGAATTACTTTTGCAGGATCATTCATACTGTACAAGTAGTGGTGTTCATGCACCTACTCAACTATCTAAAGAAATGGTGTTTAAGGATTTGAATAAAGTTTGGGATCAGTTTGATGATTATAATGCTAAAAACACTCTGCTTGTTGATGATTCTCCCTATAAGGCATTACTTAATCCCGTAAGTCAATTATTTGAAGTTAACACATTAGAATGGGATGTTACTATTGTATTTATTTCTAGGCTAACTCAATTTCTGAATGTTTTTTGTAATCGTTTTAGCCACACACAGCAGTCTTCCCCGACACATATAAGTATTGGCACAACTGTGACAATTTACTTGGCAAGTTACACACCCTTACATCTTGTTCAATATTTCCTTAATCCTCTATGTGACTATATTGAAAACTACGACTGTTGTCTGATATTGTTTACTTCAACGCAGGAGAGGATGGACGGTTAAGGATGTTTTTGGATGGATTGGTGGATGTTGTGGATATACAAGCGTATGTTATGACTTATCCATTTGGCCAACCACATATCCAAGAGCAAGATGAATATTGGGGGTGGTATAAGAATGCTATTGATAAGGTTACTGCAACCTGTAGGCCATCTACCTCCACGCGGCATGGTAAGCTATGACTTTTCAATCAGTCCAACTCATGTTCACACAATTTTAGTTATCTTTTGAAAAATTCTAGTTACCACAGAACCATGAGGGTGGGTATTGCCTTTGAATGAATTCTAGGTAACCATGGAACCACGTGGTGGGTAAAGCACCGGAATTTGGTGTAAGGTTTAAGTGTTTATGTGCTGTTGAGGAAAATTATTTGCTGAAGCTCTTGCTTGCTCTCTACTGTGGGAAACCTCGGTGAAGCCCAAATCACAGTGAGCAGCTACAAAACAAAAGCTACGGAAAGTTGCTTTTGACCACGGTGATTTTAGCTCATTGTGGTTTTCCACTGTCCACACTTGCACTAAAGGGTAATAGAAGATGCACCATTGCTAACTGCTTCCACATTTAAAATGAATATGAAAATACTTCATATTCATTTTTTTTATTTATCAAAAAAAAAAATGAATATGAAAATACTAGGTTAAGATTGGGTTTTGTGTTGTAATTTTACAGCAGTTAATGAAAGGCTTAGCCACTTAGATGCACTTGAAAGACTACATGCGTGTCTAATTTTCTGATAGCAATTGGCTAGTCCCTAGTTTTAATCCATTGCTATTTTTTCAGATAAAAGTTGATTGTACCCTGATATTCACTCTTCAATCATTGAACTTGTAGTTGATAGGCTAGCTCTAATGGAATTTGTATCCTCAGAACTTTGGTTCTTGTGCAGAAAACACTTATCAAGGACTTTTATTGATATTTTCTTTCTTACAACTTAGCCTTGAAAAGTGAATTTGTATCCTCAGAACTTTGGTTCTTGTGCAGAAAACACTTATCAAAGAGTTTTATTGATTTTTTTCTTTCTTACAACTTAGCCTTGAAAAGTGATTTTTTTGTTGTTTTCATGGTCCATGTAAAATTTACAATACTAGGTTGGGATGAAAGATGTCAAACAACCACTTTATCCCAAAAGCTTAAGCTGTTGGGTAAGGGCCACATCAATGATTTTATATTATATTCTAACACGCCCCCTCGCGTAAGAGCTCTTTGGGCTTGAAGCGTGGATAAATGCACAGGCCCACCTATAGATTAGCAATTAAAACCATACTACACTAAATGGGTCATTTCAAATATACTAATCACATAGTTTCAAACTATATAAATATACTAATTGCAAATAGAGGAACCTGAAGTTGTGCCACCAGAGGAACCTGGAGTTATGCAATCAGAGGAACCTGAAGTTGTGCAACAAGAGAAAGCTGTAGCTGTGCAACTAGAGGAACCTAAAGTTGTGGAACCAAAGGAAGCTAGTTGTGGCCAAAATCACTCTATTGGGGTAAATAAAATTTTTTCTGCCTCATTTTAGTAATTCTTTTCTTATTTGTATTATTAAGTCAAGCGAATCCTACTTGACTTTTTTTTATTTGCATTATTTGCACATTTGGTAATCGAAACTTATATAATTTAAAATTTATATCTCAATCTCGGCCACGGGCGAAACCGGAAATTATAATTTAAATTTAAAAATTTAAATGTCAATCTCAGCCACGGGCGAAACTGAACCCAGGCTTATGTTTAACAAAAATATATCTCCGGCACAAAGCCTAAGAATACCAACCCAAATTTTTCATAGGACCCTAATTTCCCCGAGGAAAGTGAGGTACCAGAAAAAAAGGCTTGATTTCCCCAAAAAATTGTTTATTTGGGTCAGAGGCTTATGTTTAACAAAAATATATTCACGGCTCAAACCCTAATAATACCAACCCAAACTTTTCAAAGCCAAATTTTTCAAAAACCCTAATTTCTCCCGGGAAAGTGAGGTACCAGAAAAAACAAGGGTTTTCCCCTGACGAAATTGATATACCCGAATTTTTAATATTTAATTTCAAATGGAAAAATGTTTTTTTTAGCCCAGGCTTATGTTTAACAAAAATATATCTGCGGCCCAAACCCTAAGAATACCCAAATTTTTCAAAGGACCCTAAGTTCCCCGGGGAAAGTGAGGTACCAGAATCTATATATTGTTTGAAACATAAATGCCTAGGAAGAATCTTAAACGAAAAGTTTCACGTGAACCTAAAGATGAACCAACGCGAGCAGGTCGTTACCCTCCTACAGCCTCAAATCGCTGTAGGGAAGGGAAACAACATCGAGTTGTGCAACAAGTGAAAGTTGTAGTTTTGCAAATAGAGGAACCTGAAGTTGTGCCACCAGAGGAACCAGGAGTTATGCAATCAGAGGAACATGAAGTTGTGCAACAAGAGAAAGCTGTAGCTGTGCAACTAGAGGAACCTAAAGTCGTGGAACCAGAGGAAGCTAGTTGTGGCCAAATTCACTCTATTGGGGTAAATAAAAAAATTTCTGCCTCATTTTAGTAATTCTTTTTTTATTTGCATTATTAAGTCAAGCGAATCCTACTTGACTCTTTTTTATTTGCATTATTTGCACATTTGGTAATCGAAACTTATATAATTTAAAATTTATTTCTCAATCTTGGCCACGGGCGAAACCGAAAATTATAATTTAAATTTAAAAGTTTATATGTCAATCTCAGCCACGGGCGAAACTGAAGCTGATATAAAAAAAAAAAATTTCAAAATAGAAAATAAATAAATAAATTAAAGTTTTTGAAAAGTTTATTTTCAAAAAGAAGTTGAAAGGACTACGAAACATCCATTCATCGCCTCTCCTTCCCTCTCACACCGCCAATACAAACTCTAAGCAATTGTATACACAAGAAGCATAGTAATTTGAATAAGTACACACTTCTTCTTCACCATCTTCATCTGCTTCAGTTTTCATCATTCGACCGAAGCATCACTAAGTCGTTTGCTTTCGTGTTGTTCTTTTCTCTCCCACACGCTCAGGCTTCTCCTTCCAGAGTTCCACTTCTCCTTCTTCACTGTCCAGCCATCTAGAAGGTAAACATCATCATTTAGGCCAATTTGGGGTTTTTTCTTCTTCACTATTGCTTCTTATTTTAGGGTTCACAATTTTGGGCTAAATTTACTTCTAGCTGATTCTCCACAGTGATGCTCTAATTTAGGGTTCATAGCAATTATTCATGTGTGTTTAGTGTTTCCTCATTATATCTGGTTCAAGTTGATTCTCCACATTGATGCTCTAATTTAGGTTTCAATCATAGCAATTAGTAGTTTTTGTTTACTGATGTGATTTTCGTCATTGTATTTGACTCAAGCCGATTCTTCACATTGATACTCTAATTTAGGCTTCAATCATAGCAATTAGTTGCGTGTGTTCACTGATGTGATTTTCGTCTTTGTATTTGGTTCAAGCTGATTCTTCACATTGATGCTCTAATTTAGGTTTCATTGGGTCTGTTACAAAACAGATAGCGCGATAAAGTGATAGAAACTTGATAGGAAAATCTGAGAGAATTTCAGTACTATAGAGTTGATTCTGATGCAGAGTTGTTGCAGAAAACTACATGAGCCTGTGAGTGGGGTGTGGACTGCGCGGGCGTAGCCGAGAGAGGAGTGAGGAGAAAGTTATGGCTGGCAGAGCACCCTGGTTTATCGGAAAGAAAGCAGCTCATAAATCTCTTCCCGCACATCGTTCCTCCTCTGAGTCTATCACTAGTTCAAAAGAAGAGTCTTTTGAAGAATCCTGTGCACCACCCTTCCCAGGAAAAGCCGGACCTTCTGCACCCGAACAGAGAAAGATCTGCAACTATGTATACAACAAGGAAGATGATTTTGTGGTTCTTCAGACAGATCTAGACACTATTCCTGGAAAAATCATTCATATCTTAAGTTCTGAAAGTGACGAAGATGATTCTCGCGGCTCTTCATCTTCGTCTGACTTAAGTCTCTCTCATGAATCCAAGAATAAGAAAAATACTGCATCGTCATCAAAGGTCATCTCCAGCCTTGCAGTTTCAAAGGCACGAAAGAGGCGTTTGCAATTGCGAGTCCAAGACTCCCTGAAGAAGAGAAAGATCAACAACTCTCCTAAAGAATCCGTCTTGGAACCCTCGTTTCTGCATTACCTCGGTCAACAAATGAATCAGTCACAGTATGGCTGCATCACTCATCAGTGGTCATCAGCCTCTGCACCTGGTACAAGTTTCACTCTGCTTGCTTGGAGAAACGTTGTACCAGCACCGGAACCTGAACACAATCAATTGAATCTTGTTCCTATCACTGGGTATGTGGGAACTATTCCTCGCCCACTCATTCAAACTCCATGGGCCTTTGTGGTTCCTTGGACTTCTTGGTTGTTTCTTCTCTTTCCTGCAGGATCTCGCCTTGCTGGTATTATAGATCTCTATCATTTATTTCCTCGGTCCTCAATTTCAATGTATATCAGCAGAACACTAAGGCAGAAGAGACTACCTCTCACTCCCGAGGCTGCACAAGAAGACAATCCAATGGAATACATTGTTGAAGAACCAGAAGAAAATACAATCAATGGGTCATTGATGATGTCTACTGCTGAAGAAACGCCAAATGGTCCTACTGTTCACTCATCTGTTCATACTGAAGTGTCACATGAAGATGAAGTTGATGAAGAACTGGATGCACATCTCCATGAAGAAGATTTTCCTCCCCTGGAAGAAAATTATGAAGATCTGAATGCGCCTATTGAAGACGAAGATCTTGCTCCTCTGGAAGAAAATGAGGAAGCACCTCTGGAAGCGGATCCTAATGTTGCTGGACCCTTGGATGCGGAAGTGGAAGCTGCTGCACCGATGGAGCATAATCTTACTGCTCAGTTCAACCATGATGGTGCTTAGTTCAATTCTTAGTTGTTTCTTGAAGGTCACCTTTCTTTCTCCATGTTGAAAGCATGCAAAGTCACAACATGGAGAAAGAAGGTTGTCAAAAGGAATGCAATTTGGTTAAGGGAGAAGTTAGCAAGATGTTTGACAACTCTTATGTTCATGATAATGTTAATGTGTTTGTTTATTGCTAATTCTCTCACAAATAGGGACAGAGTAATTAAATTATTGCGTCCCAAATGTTAGCGTCATATTTGTCTGATTTTACTGAACTATCAATGGCTTTGAAGAATTGGTTCAGGAGAAGTCGGCAAGATGTTTGACAACTCTGATGTTCATGATAATGTTAGTGTGTTTGTAGCATGCAATGCAATGTATCATCCATAATTGTCATTTTGTACTATTTCCAACAACACCAATTATTGTTGGGAACATACATACTTATGAAGACGTTTGCGTCTTCAACGGCCGGGCATGCGCGCTGGACAGCAACGGTCAGAATGTCGCAGTCAGGTCGGGGTCGTACATGGATGTTGAAGCCACCCCCTAATATAGGAGTTTTATACATCTACCATGAACACTACAACTCCCAAATTTCCCCATACGTATACACATTTTGTACCAGCAGCTAGAACAAGAGACTTTCAAAAACAAGACACACACAAGAAAGGACAGTTGAAACAAATTAAGGAAAATAAAAGGAGATGCTCAAATGGGAATTTATCATTTCAACCGTATTTCAAAATTTAGAACAAATAGTAAATGTTTTTTTTTTTGAAATAACAAATAGTAAATGTTATCAACAGTCACTTTAACACTTTCTTTTCAATAATCAATACTATTTCTGAATTATTTGAAATTCATATTAGGTCCACTAAATTATTTGGCCCCACTACATTAATTCCAACCAATAAAAAAGAGAGTTCTGCATTAGTTTTGCATTTCGAGTTCACAGAATCATGGTTTGAGAAAAAAGAGTTTTAATGATTGATTTGGTAAAATTATAGTATTGGAAAGGAAGAGAATTTTAAATTCTACAGCTGCCTATATTTCCTTGGGATATGTTGTTGACTTATAAATGCTATACTTGTAAACTAATTTAAGGTTAAAACACATCTCAGTATAATTATTTACCCATCAATCCAAAGGAAATTAAACTACCTTGAGAAACTTAAAATTTTCAAACTTGTGCATAGGTAGCCGTTTGAAACTTACCTATAAATATATTAGTACACCTCAAACCAAGTTCTTATGGTTGGTTTTGTTTGCAATTGCAGGATGGTATATTTGAGATCGAGGAAGAAAGTGAAGGGAGAGGGGCCAAACTGGCTTGAGCTTCCAAGAGACATCATAGCAAGCATATTCCAAATGCTCGATGTTGTTGAAGTTGTGATGAGTGCATCTCATGTGTGCACTTTGTGGAGGAACATTTGCAAAGATCCTCTCATGTGGCGTACCATTGACATGACTAATCTCTGCACTCGCAATTTTAGACGCTACGATTTGGAGAAGGTTTGTCGTTGTGTTGTTCAACGAAGTAGCGGTCATCTAGAAGACATTCGAATTGAGTGTTTTGCCACCGATAATCTCCTCACATACATTGGTGAAAGGTAGAATTTTATTTTCTATATATATTTGCTTGTTATGAGCATTTCTAAATTTAGTTGCCATGAATTACTAGTTTATATATGATTGTCTTATCAGTTTTTCTTTAAATTTTAAAGCACAAGCCATGTAAAGAACTTCACAGTAGCATATACTAGCATCCTCATTAATCATTAGCACAATAGTAAAGTGAATCATATTTTCCTATTAAAAAAATTACATATATAGTTCACTAATAGATTATATTTAAATTAAATGAACCCCAAGCCCAAAACCCAAATTGATATACCCATTTTATTTCATCAGCATATACAAAATAGACAACCATGGATCTTCACAGTAGCAACATTAGCATCCTCATTAATCATTAGCACAATAGTAAAGTGATGTTAAAACTGCCAAATACATGTTATCAATGAAAATAGAAACTTTGTGATTCAAAAGCGAAACCTTTTCAATGCTGCAAACTGCAAAATTAAATGCTGCAAACTGCAAAATTTCTAACACCCGAAACCCTCACCCAACCCCCAAAACTCGAAACCCATTCAACCCCCAAACCCAGAACCCAACCCCGAAACAGAAACCCCCTGTCCCCAAACAAAATCTTTCGAGTGAGCATACCCGTGAAAAGATGAAGCTGGAGGAGGAAGCACAAGATGAAGCTGGAGGAGGAAGCATAAATTGAGTTGAACCCATTTAATTGCTTCGAAAATGGAGAGAGAGCTCTCTTGTTTGGGGACAGGGGGTTTCTGTTTCGGGGTTGGGTTCTGGGTTTGGGGGTTGAATGGGTTTCGAGTTTTGGGGGTTGGGTGAGGGTTTCGGGTGTTAGAAATTTTGCAGTTTGCAGCATTTAATTTTGCAGTTTGCAGCATTGAAAAGGTTTCGCTTTTGAATCACAAAGTTTCTATTTTCATTGATAACATGTATTTGGCAGTTTTAACATCACTTTACTATTGTGCTATTGATTAATGAGGATGCTAATGTTGCTACTGTGAAGATCCATGGTTGTCTATTTTGTATATGCTGATGAAGTAAAATGGGTATATCAATTTGGGTTTTGGGCTTGGGGTTCATTTAATTTAAATATAATCTATTAGTGAACTATATATGTAATTTTTTTAATAGGAAAATATGATTCACTTTACTATTGTGCTAATGATTAATGAGGATGCTAATGTTGCTATTGTGAAGATCCATGCTAATGTTGCTACTGTGAAGAACTTCACAACTTTGGAGCCTTAGAGAGAAGTCCAGGATTTTTGTTTCATCTTAAAGGTATGTTAATTTCTATACGTGCTGCACAACTTTGTCTATTGTTGCACACATACATGTATTTATACATACAAACAAACATATACATACATACATATACATACATATACATATACATACAAATACATACATATACATATACATACATACATATACATACATGTATTTATACATACAAACAAACATATATGTATATGTATATGTATGTATGTATATGTATGTATGTATATGTATATGTATGTATATGTTTATGTATATGCATGTATATGTATGTATGTATATGTTTGTTTGTATGTATAAATACATGCATGTGTGCAACAATAGACAAAGTTGTGCAGCACGTATAGAAGTTAACATACCTATAAGATGAAACAAAAATCCTGGACTTCTCTCTAAGGCTCCAAAGTTGTGCAGCACGTATAGAAGTTAACATACCTTTAAGATGAAACAAAAATCCTGGACTTCTCTCTATGGCTCCAAAGTTGTGCAGCACGTATAGAAGTTAACATACCTTTAAGATGATGTTCAGTCTGGAAGCTTCAAGCCCTGTGTGGGATGGACAAAGACAAGGCGGCCTAACCAACCCATTAGACAATCATCTGCAATCAGATCAAAAGAATTTCAAACATACATTCATTGTAATATAAAATTTTCTGAGAAAAATTTATCATATTGTAAAAGTTTGTTTTGTGATCAAGAGGAAATGTATTATATATAACTTAACACAATCAAACATCATCAAATCAAATTAAATTTGTCATCTAATTGATAAATTTCTCATTCTTCAACCAAATTCCTCTGAAGCAACACTTGGCGCTGCAAGATGCAATTCCATAATGTCATCGTCACCTTGCTCCTTATTTGCACATGGTTGCATGTTTTCCTCCACATAAAAGAATCCACCAGTATCCTCGGCACCTACACAAATCGTTCTACTTCTATCACATCCTAGCAACATATTTCTTTTATCTTCATTAACACCCCATCAAAATATAATAACATTACATTGGTAATATAATTGTCCAATTATCCGTGTATGTTTGTATGCATGCATATATGTATATGTAAGTATGTTTGTTTGTATGTCTACATGTATGTGTGCAACAATAGACAATTCTTTGTTAATGTTTTTTCAATTCATTGTTGATGTTCATCATGAACAACGAATTGTTCTATTAAGGGCATAAGAAAAACTGGTTGGTAGAAATGAAGAAATTCAACACCACAATTGCAAAAAAGAAACCATACCCAGATAATAGTTGAAAAGAAACCATACCCAGATAATAGTTTTAAAATTCCATTAACACAATCAGCCACTGAACATGTATGCTGTGTAAACAATTGAATTGAAGAAAAACGAACCAAAAGGGGAGAGTGTTTTTGCCATAAGAATGAGAGAAGAGATAAACGACTTTTGCCATGCTGGTTGGAGAAGCGTCCACCACCAAACCAGGTCGCGGTTGCCGCCGGCGACGGGGAGAGCTTTTTTTTTTCATTTGAAACCGAAGGGAATAACGTGAAATAGGAGGACTGGAGTACATTGTAATTGTTTAAAAAATAGAGGTGTAATAAGCTATTAACTAAATTAGCTTGGTTATTCTAGAATTTCTATTAATTAATAAAATATATATTTCGAAAATGACAAATTAAAACTGATGTGGATAGTAAATGACACATGTCATAATATAACTGAAACAACTAGGCAATGAGTAATTTCACCCAAAATTCATCATGGGTGATTTAGCCAACCCCCTATCTGAAAGTCATATAAACTTCAATTAATCCAAATCAAGTTAGGTGGACTCATTTAGGATATAAAGCTCTCCCTAACTAACACTTATCAATGGAAACCAAACTCCTCCCTAATTGGACCTACACGCAATACATCCAACTCCAAGGTGTTATTCTCTTAATTCTTAATGAAAGGAATGCATAATCATATAGAACTAAACTTTTGTGAGAGATAAAGAGAAATGGACAATGTGTATAAATAATTAAATATTGAGGTTGAAAAATAAGGATTTAATTTATTGCTCAACAATGTGCACTATGAATAAGTATTTGTAAGTTGGAGTTTGAAAGGTGCAAAAATTTGAACCGCTTACACTTGCGGGATTTTATTGAACTATTTCTTAAACGTCCTGTCCGTGGGAGTTTCAAATTGGAGAATTGCACTATGTCTGAGAAGATTTGTATTTCAAGTGATATACTAAAGGTATTGATATTGTCCAAATGCTCTAACTTGAAGGAGGTTACCATTGATGCTCCAAATCTATCATCATGTCAATATGTTGGTTATGGTGCACCAAAACCTATTATATCTTTTCTGAGAAGTTCTAGTCAACTAGAAGTCAATGTTGAGATGCACGTTGATCATTTAGATTTTTCTGACTTGAGGGAATTTATCCAAAACTTCAAGCCTCAAAATGTTTTGGCATTCTTTCCCTATCTATCGATCAGTCGATTGTGGTAAGTAAAAAGTAGCTATTGGTTGATTCATTTCGTTTGCTTATCTACTTAATTTCTTATATATACACACCATGGATTATGTAGGATGAATTCAACCCAGTTGTCTTGCAAGATTCATCCTCTCCGCCGATCATTAAACACTTGGACCTACAATCTGTTCCTAAAAATGAAACATTGTTTCGGCCTGTTCAAGTGTCTACTCATTCTCTGGAAAATTGTTTCTCTAAGCATGACCCTAGGTTTTTAGAGACAAAGAGCCTGCTGATAGTTAAAGGTTATGTTGTTATAGCCAAAAATCTATGTCTTCACCCTGGAGATGTGTGAAGAAAGTTACGAGTTTCGTCTGCACACATAGGTTTGTGATGATTGTGTTTGTGTAAAAGTTTGTCTGCTTCATCTACCAAATCTGCAATGTGACTCGGAGGATAGAAGCTTCTCAGTTCAAAAGACCCATCACACCAAACCATGTCATCAATATCCTCATGCCTATAAGTTCTTGGCCGTTTGTGAACCCTATGCTTGGCAGTAACACGTGACTCAATTGGATCAGAACTTGGCCGTTTGTGAACCCCAGGCTTGGCAGTACTTATACTTGTTGTTTCTCTATCATTTTATCTGTTTTCCTATTTACTTTCATGCATAAACAATCAAACTATTGTGAATTCATCATTTGAGTTTGTGAACTGTTGAACGACATAAGTATTACACCTCCTTGTGGATACGACAAAACCTTTTACTATACTACAATTGAGTGAGATTCAAATATAGAGTGGTAAAAAATCTTTCATCATAATTATAAAATTTATACTTATTCAAATGATTTTACTTCTTAAATATTGATGATCATTTGTATTTTTAATTAATGAGTTTTATTTTATAACAGCAGTTATATTTTGATTTTCTATTGAAGAAAGTTAAATTTTCACTAACTAAATTGCGGGTAACGGGCACGGGTACGGGGACGGGCATTCAGGTTGCTACCCACGTGGGTATTGGGACGGGTACGAGTACTTTTTGAAAACGCGGGTATGTGGATGAGTACTATAGTACCCTGCCCAGACCCTATCCATTGCCATCCCTAGGCGGACTTCTGTGCCTCAATTAATCTAGAGAGAGAGAGAGTAAACTAGGAATTATTTCAAAAAAAAAAAGGAATATAACAAAAGATGGTGGTGAAAGGTGGCAGAAAAATTATAAAGGGTATAAAAGGAAAAATATGAGAAAAACTGCTTTGAATTTTTTTTTTGACAGGAAAAAATGCTTTGAATTTATAAACACCTTACATTTTGGAATGTATAAATTTTAAAGAGAAAAAGAATGATGCATCGATGGTGTAAAGTTTTTTTACACCGTCAACCAATCAGGTTTTAAGGATGTGTCACATCAATTAATAAAATTAAATAAAAAGAGATATGGAGAACCATTTGTTGGGAGAGGCCTACCCACTTAAGTGAGCTTAGAGTCTCGACTCTCAGGAGATTTTTTTTTTTGTTTGAAAGAACGAGAGGTTAATCTCATGATTGTCGGCTGTGAGATACATTAGGAACCAAACATAAATAAATAATAATTCAGTCACTAAATAATTTCTATTACTCTAAAATTAAGTTATTATGAAGTAATTTTAATTCAACTTTTCATTTTCATTGAGAGTGTTTTCTCTTCTTCCAACACACCGCTAGCGTTGTTTAGGAAACGTGTGGTCTTCTTCTCTTCTTCCTCATTTCCTCTTATGCACCCTGTGAACAATAATTCTACAAAGCTTGCACCTTTTCATCTTCCAATAGGCATTGAAACGTTTCCACTCTCAAACCCAACCTTTTTTCTTCCTCTTCATTTTGGCATTTTGGCATTTCTCTGAGCTTCCTCAGTACGGTGAACAATCGTGAAGGTCTCTGAGCTTCCTCAGCACGGTGAAGCTTCCGTCTCTGCAGTTTGAAACGTTTCCACAATTCCACTCCCTTTCTTCTTCATCTTCATTTCATTTCGTTTTCGTTCAGGCTTCAACCTTGCACCAGGTTCATAACTCTTTCACCTTTTTTAATTTCACTTTGTCTTTCATTTTCGTCATGCTCTATTTCGGTCGTGGCCTTGAGATGTTCTGGAAAAGAGTGAACTTTGTGAAATTTCATTCCTTTCTACATACATTGGTTGCATGCAGCACTGATAGAGAATTTTTTTGTTGGATAATAAACCACTTTAGAGCTTTTCAGGGGCCAGGACCTATAGAAATAATTTGTTTCTCTGTGTCTAAAATGTTGCTGCTTTCATCATACTTGTACTTGTACACTACTTAATTTTCTAGTTAACAATTATTTATATCATGAATTCAAACATTAGTTTTTTCCTTGGCTTGAGCTTGTGCAGTGAGTGTTTGATTGATTCTTCTCTTCTAGCGGTTTTTCAGAAAAAATGAAGAAGGTTCAGACTTTTCTGAACAGTGACATTATCATTAATATTCTGACCCGGATTCATGTCAAGCCCTTACTTGCTTTGAAGTGCATTTCCAGAGAGTGGCACCGCATCATTTCCAGCCGCTCCTTCGTCAAATCTCAGCTGGAAAACACAGAGCTCCTCTTAACGGGCTTCATTGTTCAAGAGAAGTTTAGGTTTTGCACAGAAGATATTAAACCTGTTAATTACATTCCTGTGGAGACAAAAGGTGCCAAAGTGCACAATGAGGTTTTCAATTATCTTCCTGAAGATGTGGTTGTTTTGGCATCATGCAAAGGGGTGGTGTGCTGCCGCAGCTGTTTACCTTCTCCAGTGCCAGCTATCTATGTGTGCAATCCTTCAAATAGGGAGTGGATTAAATTGGAGTACCCTGAACCTTCCAATGGCAGAAAAGAAAGCATAGCACTGGCTTTTGATTTTTAACTATCCAAATGCTCCATTGACATCACTTCCAAATTCAAATTGGTAAGAGTTAAGCAAGTTGAGAATGATGAGATGGAATTGTACCTAACATTTGAGTTATACTCATCAGAAACTGGACTGTGGAGGAAATCAAATGAAATCTGCCAATGTGATAGCAATTTGATCAAGAACAACGGCATATACATTGGAGAGGTCCTGCATTGGCTCACAGATGGTGATCAAGTCCTGACTTTTAATACTGAGAAGAAGCAGTCTAGGTTGATTCGAATACCAGTCCCGTCGTCCGCGTTTAGGACTGTTCCTGAAGCATGTATTGGAGAATCTGAGGGCAAATTGCATTATGTCCAAGTATCTGAAAGGGTCTTCAGGTATGGTATCTTGAAGATTATTATGAGTTTAAATGGAAACCGATGCATTATGAAACTTTGGAGAAGATTGAAGGAGAATATCCACACTTCTTCCTTAATTTAAAGGAACGAGTGTCAGAGCGACTGGCTCCTAATGCAAGTCCATGGATGAATCCTCTAGGCTTCAAAGACGGGGTTTTGCTAATGAAGGTGTCTATAAATCTGTACATTTACGACATTAAGAATAGCAAGATGGTCCAAGCTTGCTCCGTTCTAGATCTGGACCCAAAATATTTAAACCATTGTACTGCACTTCCTCATTCCTTGAGCTTGGTTCCATTAAACAATGCATAGAAGGTAAAGTGCCTATCTCTTCCTATGAGCTTTTGATACTGCTAATAGAGTACTTTTTTCTTTAGTGAATCTTTAAACTATACGCTTGTTCTTAATGTTTTGGATAATTAATCTATCTATTGATCTATATATTTTGGATAATTTCTGCTTGTGATTTGAATGTTTTGAATAATCTCTGGATTTGAAAGTTCTCGATAATTTCTATTTTGGATTCTTGTGTTAGAATTAGAAGTTTTACCACCTTGCACTTGCACATATATGTTCAAAGTAGGCCATTCTGCTCGCACATGTATGCGCGACGTCTGCTCCCAGAGTACAGCTGAACAACTGAAGTTTAATTTTCTCAGCCCTAACCGTACATTACATGTGTTGAATATTTGAATAATTTTCATCTTTGTTTATTTGCTTTGGACAAGAGTTTTACTTGTTTTGAACTGAAGTTTTTCTTGTTTTCTGAATATGCTATTCTTTTTTCCAATATTTGTTTGATGTGGTTGGGAGCATTTCACAATCTGCTATAATTGGCTTAGTTTGGTAGCCGGTTGCCTTGCCTGCTTGCAGTTTAGTTCTTAGCTAGCTGCTCTGTTTTTCTTTGCTAGCTAGCAGTTTAGTTCTTAGCTAGCTGCTCTGTTTTTCTTAGCTAGCTACAATGGTCACTTTTAGTTCAAAAGTGACGGTGCTGAGCTCAAAACAGCAGAGCTGGTGGCCCGTGTGTTGGGTGTAATCTGGTCTTTGTGGTTAATGCGGATGATGTTATTTCTCGTCAAGGGAAGGTGTTTGATATTAGCATTTTGTGTTCATGGAGCTGGATCTCGGAAAGATCTTTAGACTTCTCAGCTTCGTTATTTGAATGGTCCACAAGCCCATTGACAGTAGCTGGTAGCATGATCTTTAATATTAATATTTGCACAAATATTAAGTGTATTTTTTTGTATAGCCACATAATTTTTTTACCAAGAAATATGACATTTTATCTTAAATTCAACTAAAATTTAAATAATTATGATAGTTTAATTACTATATACTGAGGATGTAAAAATATTTTATACAATGATCCAATAAGAATTTATTAATTTGTTATGTCATAATTAAACTTAAATTTAAAAGTATTTTAAATAGAAAAGGAATGTACGTGCGAATTGTTCCCACTATTCACACATATAAGCGCGACGACTTTTTTTAATGATTTATTAAAAATTATTATCTATACGGTTAATTAATTCCAAATATTTTATATAAATTAGTTTATTTGGATAACTAATGGACTAATGGTAACATTGCTCTTTACTATATTTTTATAGATTTTAACTATTTATTTATTTCTTTAACTCGTAGGTGTGTTATTCCATAACTGGTGGGTGTGTAGCAATTTGATCAAGAACAACGGCATATACATTGGAGAGGTCCTGCATTGGCTTAAAATTTAAGCGCTTTTAGGTTGTGACCTACCCATAAGCTAGTTTGAGCTTATATTCAATAAGCGAGGCATTAATATAATTTTCAGGGGAGGCATCAAAGCTATTATACGGGTGGCATTAATACTTTTTTGATGCCACCCTCCTAAAATATATTCCGGTCTTAATAAAAATACAATATGGCTAGCTATTACTTTGTTCTTTAAATTTAGGTCTTAAGTTTTTCCCCAATTTCATAGCCAAATTTTCAAAAAAAAAAAAAACTCCTATGATATTTAAGAAACAAATTCAAAACCATAATACCCCAGGGTGTTGTGCTTTAAAATTAGAACACCAACCGATTAGTGACTACGGGTTGTTCAAATTCGGGTTTCTCGAATGAAGGTTTTGTTGGGTGAATCGGGTTCGGTCGGGTCGGTAAATGTTGGACAGCCAAAGCCATGGGCAAAACCGAAACTTATATAATTTAAAATTTATATCTCAATCTCAGCCACGGGCGAAACCGAAAATTATAATTTAAATTTAAAAATTTATATGTCAATTTCAGCCACGGGCGAAACTGAACCCAGGCTTATGTTTAACAAAAATATATCTCCGGCACAAAGCCTAAGAATATCAACCCAAATTTTTCATAGGACCCTACCCCGAGGAACGTGAGGTACCAGAAAAAACAAGGCTTAATTTCCCCAAAAAATTCAAAATTGTTTATTTGGGTCAGAGGCTTATGTTTAACAAAAATATATTCACGGCTCAAACCCTAATAATACCAACCCAAATTTTTCAAAGCCAAATTTTTCAAAAAACCTAATTTCTCTTGGGAAAGTGAGGTACCAGAAAAAACAAGGGTTTTCCCCTGACGAAATTGATATACCCGAATTTTTAATATTTAATTTCAAATGGAAAAATGTTTTTTAAGCCCAGGCTTATGTTTAACAAAAATATATCTGCGGCCCAAACCCTAAGAATACCCAAATTTTTCAAAGGACCCTAAGTTCCCGGGGGAAAGTGAGGTACCAAAATCTATATATTGTTTGAAACAGAAATGCTTAGGAAGAATCTTAAACGAAAAGTTTCACGTGAACCTAAAGATGAACCAACGCGAGCAGGTCGTTACCCTCATACAGCCTCAAATCGCTGTAGGGAAGGGAAACAACGTCGAGTTGTGCAACAAGTGAAAGCTGTAGTTTTGCAAATAGAGGAACCTGAAGTTGTGCCACCAGAGGAACCTGGAGTTATGCAATCAGAGGAACATGAAGTTGTGCAACAAGAGAAAGCTGTAGCTGTGCAACTAGAGGAATCTAAAGTTGTGGAACCAGAGGAAGCTAGTTGTGGCCAAAATCACTCTATTGGGGTAAATAAATTTTTTTTTTTGCCTCATTTTAGTAATTCTTTTTTTATTTGCATTATTAAGTCAAGCGAATCCTACTTGACTCTTTTTATTTGCATTATTTGCACATTTGGCAATCGAAACTTATATAATTTAAAATTTATATCTCAATCTTGGCCACGGGTGAAACCGAAAATTATAATTTAAATTTAAAATATGTCAATCTCAGCCACGGGCGAAACTGAAGCTGATATAAAAAAAAATTTTCAAAATAGAAAATAAATAAATAAATTAAATAAATTAAAGTTTTTGAAAAGTTTATTTTCAAAAAAAAAGTTGAAAGGACTACGAAACATTCATTCATCGCCTCTCCTTCCCTCTCACACCGCCAATACAAACTCTTGCATTGTTTGGTTGGAGGGGAGGGGAGGGGAGGGGAGGGGAGAGATCTTTAAAATCTAATTTTGTTTGGTTCAAATTTTAGGAGGGGAGGGAAGGGAAATGGAGGGGTGCAAAATCCCTCCAACCTCAATTTTTTGTTCTCTTTAAAATCTAATTTTGTTTGGTTCAAATTTTAGGAGGGGAGGGAAGGGAAATGGAGGGGTGCAAAATCCCTCCAACCTCAATTTTTTGTTCCCCCAAAATTGGGGGAATTTGGAGGGGAAATAATTTCCAGACTAAAATAACCCTATACAAAACTAAAAATTCCAATTCTTAGTAATAGGGTTTAACGGTCTATTTCCTTTCTTTCTTCTTCATTTCACGTGTGTTTCATACCAATTGCTCTGTCCGTCTTTGGTTTCTCTCTGCCACCGCTAGTGCCCCTCTACCCGGTCTCTCCCTCCGCCGCCGCCGCCGCCTCCTTGTCAGCGGCGTCGACCCCCTGCTTCTGCGACCCAGGTATGTTTTAGCAGAACCTTCTACAATTTTTGTTTCATTTGGTTGTTCCCTTGGCTGGTTTTCTTTTTGCTTTGAAAGTTGTAATTGAGTGAGAACACGGACCTCTTGCTAACAATGAAAAATGGAGTGATATAGATGGTATAAACAAATTGTTTAGAACAATAGCAATACAGTAGAATTTAGCTTCTATAGATGGTATAAACAATCTGTTTAGAAACAATCTTGTACTAGTTTGTTGGAGTTTCCAATTATTTGGTGCACCCCATCTGTTTGTGATATTGCCATTGTGGAATCTATAACATGACACAAGATGAAGCCCGTATAGATTTAAATAAGCTTTGGTTTTGTTTTGAGCCTTACTATATTAACTTGTGCCTTCATTTAGAAGGTGTTTCACAAGGTTGATCTTTGTCCATAAAAGTAATTTAAATTATAAAATCTCTTCCCTCCTCTCATGAACTAATTAAAAATAAGTTATTTTCCCTCCCCTCCCCTCCTATAAACCAAACATAATAAGTATTAAAATCCCTCCCCTCTCTTCCCCTCCCCTCCCCTCCCCTCCTTTGAACCAAACAGGGGCTAAGCAATTGTATACACACTTCTTCTTCACCATCTTCATCTGCTTCAGTTTTCATCATTCGACCGAAGCATCACTAAGTCGTTTGCTTTCGTGGTGTTCTTTTCTCTCCCACACGCTCAGGCTTCTCCTTCCAGAGTTCCACTTCTCCTTCTTCACTGTCCAGCCATCTAGAAGGTAAACATCATCATTTAGGCCAATTTGGGGTTTTTTCTTCTTCACTATTGCTTCTGATTTTAGGGTTCAAAATTTTGGGCTAAATTTACTTCTAGCTGATTCTCCACATTGATGCTCTAATTTAGGGTTCATAGCAATTATTCATGTGTGTTTAGTGTTTTCTGATGTGATTTTTCCTCATTATATCTGGTTCAAGTTGATTCTCCACATTGATGCTCTAATTTAGGTTTCAATCATAGCAATTAGTAGTTTGTGTTTACTGATGTGATTTTCGTCATTGTATTTGACTCAAGCCGATTCTTCACATTGATACTCTAATTTAGGCTTCAATCATAGCAATTAGTTGCGTGTGTTTACTGATGTGATTTTCGTCTTTGTATTTGGTTCAAGCTGATTCTTCACATTGATGCTCTAATTTAGGTTTCATTGGGTCTGTTACGAAACAGAGAGCGCGATAAAGTGATAGAAACTTGATAGGAAAATCTGAGAGAATTTCAGTACTATAGAGTTGATTCTGATGCAGAGTTGTTGCAGAAAACTACATGAGCCTGTGAGTGGGGTGTGGACTGTGGGGGTGTAGCCGAGAGAGGAGTGACGAGAAAGTTGTGGAATTGAATGAATTTAGAGAAATTGTGGAATTGTGATAAGGAAGGAAAAATTGAGAGAAATGTGGAATTGAATGAATTGACAGTTGAGACGGTGAGTGAGACATAGATTCTGGTTCTGAAATCTGGCGTAGTCGCGTAGATTAAAATTTAAAGGGGTGGTGAGGTGTGGTCAGAACTGAGAAGAAGGGGAACAGAGAAAAGAGAGGGAGAGGAGGAGTGGCGGTAACCAGTGAGATGGGGAAAATTATTTGCAGAGGCCAGAGGGAGAGGAGAAGGTGTAATTGGGTGAGGTTGTGAGAAAATAGAGGGAGAGGAGAAGAAGCCGAGAGAAGAGAATGTGAAATTGGGTGAGGTTGTGACTCGTGAGGAGAACTTGGAGTTTGGAGAGTAGAGTGCAGAAATTGGGGTCATTGAGTGAGTGAGGAGAGACAGCTAGATAGGGAAATCAGAGTAATTGAGTGACACATCATGTGAATATTCGGTCATAGTGGATTATTATGTTTCAATTTCATGTCAAAAGTATTTAGGATAGAGCATATACTAGTATGGCGCCTTTGGTCTTTTGGTGGAGGTAACCTGGTTCTGCTGGTGAAATATCTTGCCATTGTTTCAAGAGCTTAAGATCTCTCATTTGTGATTTACCCACTTCTTGTTCGATTTCTCTCCTACCTTATTATTGATACTGGACCATTCACAAGTGCAAAATTTTGTACTTCCAACAACTGTCTTCCTATGGTGCTTTTGTTATCCAATTTTGATTAACACAAGTACATTGATTTGGAAATATTGTATAATAAGCTAGGGAAGAAAACCCTATACATTTTGTTGCTTTTGCTTATCAAATTGTAACCGATGGTTGTGTTCAAGGGATCACATCCAATCAATGTTGTCAAATAACCGGATATAGCAGCGCTATAGCGTAGTGCTATGAGGGTTTACCGCTATCCGCTATTTGCCTCTATTTTCCTCTTTGAAGGCTTGACATAGTGGTTTTTTTTTGGCTTTCCGTTCTATCACCGCTTCCAATTTTGACTTGTCAGTACAGTTTGGATATCCCAATGTGACTAGCTATTTACTGTTGATCAGGAGATTACCGATATTGGAGCGCTATAGCGTAGTTCTATGAGGGTTTACCGCTATCCGCTATTTGCCTCTATTTTCCTCTTTGAAGGCTTGACATAGTGATTTTTTTGGGCTTTCCGCTCTATCACCGCTTCCAATTTTTACTTGTCACTTGTCATTACAGTTTGGATATCCCAGTGTGACTAGCTATTTACTGTTGATCAGAAGATTGCAAATGATAACATTGTCTACAGAAATCAGATACGCCAATCTGTTGGGCAGAACCCGCAACCAGTTGGGGTCGATTAAACTTATTCTGTCATCATAGCCTGGGGTTGGGGTTGGGGTTGGGGTTGGGGTCGATTAAACTTATTCTCTGTCATCTTAGCCTTGGGTTGGGGTCAATGAAACTTATTCTGCCATCTTAGATGGGGTTGAGGTCAATTGTTTCCCGAGCTTTAGATATCGGAAGTGCAGTTTTTCTCCATGACTATCAACAAGATCAAAATTCCAAACTTAAAATTTGAACAATTAAGTGGTCCTCAATTTACTGAAAGTTTCTTGGTTTTCAAAATTATGGGGGATATAAACAATTTCATTTTCGTTTTGTACAGTATCGTTTTTTAGAGTGTTTCTAAATATACACATATAAATGTTTTGGTTTAATCTAATTGGTCCCCCGGTGTCCAAATCCTGGCTCCGCCCCTGACAGTGGTCACAAATACTAATTCTCTAAATTGATATATGAATCTTAAAATTGGGATGAAGGAAGAGAAATTACAATTAAAGAGTTAGTTTAGGTTGATTAGTAATTTAAATAATTAGTGACAATAATGAATAAAAGTGGTTTTGGGGAAATAACCAAAATACTCTATATTAATTGGAATTAAATGATTTTCTCTGTTTTTTTTTTGTTATCTTGAAAATTGATTCCAGTTAAGTTTAATTGAATTCTGATTTTTGTTAGCTTTTGATACCATGTAAGTGGATTCTGAAATTAATCATTAATATCTTAGTTTGTCTTCATTTCTTATTTGATTAAGTTATCTTGAAAATGGATTGCAGATTTGATTCCGTCCAAGCTTAAGTGAATTCTGTTTTTATTAGCTTTATTGTCATGTAAATAGATTATGAAATTGATCATAAATTATTGAATATATTTATTACTATTTTGGGTTGTGGTTAGTTCTGTGTGTTTATATCAAATTAGACCATTAATTTGATAAAATGTCTCATTAGGGCTGGGAATTTCTTGTTTGAATTGGAATTGGTTTTTTTCCAGGTTCAAAATGCTTCCTATAAAACCCTTAGACAATGGGATGCACTTGAATAAATTCTTGGAGTGGAAAGTAGATGAAAGGGTTCAAAATTGGGTTAAAAAAACATGCTTTGGTTCATTTCTAGGGATGAAGGAATTCATAGACAATGGTAATTTTCAACAAAGGATGAACTTTATTACTGCTCTTGTTCAGTGTTATGATGAAAAACAACACTGTTTTGAGTTTGGCAGTGAAGAAAATAAATTTTTCTAGATTTTGGTCTTCAAGACATTTTGCATATATCTGAACTTCCGATCAATGGGAATCAGGTATGTTAGTTTTTTACTTTATTCAGTTGATAATTTGATAATTGATTGATGTTTGGTTTATTTTGGAAAATTTACATGATTCTGGCAATTGGGATTGTTGCAGGTTTCGGGCTTTGATGATCAAGATGCATGCAAACCTATTTTGCATCACTTAACAAATGAAGTTGCTATAGCAGAGTCACTGCTCACAAAAACGAAGAATCCCAATGTCAAGGGTGGCATGATTGATGTAAATAAGCTGTTGGAGACTTTTCAGAATGTTCCTAAAGAATTTTTAGAGTCAGACTTAAAGAGCCTAGAGCCTTATACTAAGGCTTTTTTATTATTCTTGCTGGGAACCCTCATTTTTACCAACGGCTCTAGGTCTATTTCTCCGCAGTATCTACAGCTCCTGGAAATCAATAAAATAGATAGTTATGCGTGGGGGGCAGCTGCCATTGCGAAACTCAAGGAATCGATGAGCTACATAAAGAAATCTGTGCGTGATAATGATAAATATTCAAGTATTTATGGTTTCTCTTTGGCTCTATCGGTAAGATCTCTATCTAGTAATAGTTATTAATTAATAATTTTAATTTATAATGTTAATAATGTTCTTTGTTAACTCTTTATTTTTTCTTGTAGGTATTTGCCTTAGAGCGTTTTCCATTCATCCGCGTTGAATATGCCCCAGTATCGGACTATCCCTTATTTTTCGGGTGGATGAAGATAGTGTATAAACCATTCAAGCAAACTCAAACCGTTAAGGGGGTGAAAGCGTTTCTAGATAGGTTTAGAGGATTGAGGAAAGAAGATGTAAGTACTTTTTTTTTTTTGCTTTGGAATATTACAATTGTGGTCTTTTTTAAAAATTTGTATTTTGTTTTATTTTTGCATAGGTCACTTGGCAACCATATATAGATAGACCAGCACAATGTCATACCTATCAGCTAGACATGATTTATGCATATGTGCCATGCATAAATTTTGCTGACATAGCTTTAAATCGGGCTGATTTGTGTTATGAACAACTGGGATTGAGGATGGAGGACCTTCGTATGCCTTTGCCTACCATAGAAAAAAAGGAGATAATCTCTCATAGCAAGCACAGAAATGTCGATTGGAGAGTGCACAAGGAAAAATATGGATACCGGGAGTACAATAAAATATGGACGGACCGGAACTCATATTTAGTGATTCCACAGCAAGCCTCTCCTTCTCCCCAGCAAAGCTCTTCTCACCATTCTCAAGGCAATGAGGTGAGTGGTATTTATTTATTTATTTTTCTTATTCTGATCCAGTTATTTATTTATTTTTCTTATTCTGATTCTGATTAATCCCAACTGACTGAACTTCTATTTATGATTGGCAGGATGAAGACGGGCAAAGCTCTCCTCGCCATCCAACTCCAACTCCAACTCAAGTGCAACGGCGTTTAGGGCTATTTGTTGAGTCTTCTTAGCTTTAAATTTAATTTTGATTGATTACTACTTGCATATTTTGTCTGAGCATGTTGCCAATTGAGTTGCTGGCTTTGTTGAAAATAATTGGCAGGGTAGAGTGTATAGACGCCGCAGAAGGAGTAACACGGGAAAATTGAAAACCAAAGGAGATGTGAAGATTGACGTTGAGCACTCCCTATATTTGCTAAGAGAGCTTCTTCCACATATAAAAGAGTTGAGTGAGGAAGAAATGACTGAGAAAAAGGAAGAGGCTAGCAGACAAGGTATCTTTTCCTTGAAGAATCTCGGTTTAGATTTTTTATGTATGGATCTATGTTGTTATAAATGTGTCAACATCCCCAAAGCTTTAAAATTTGATTGTATGGATCTGGTACCATGTCTATAACCACCTATCCCCAAAGCTTAGGTTGTCGGGTGAAGGCAAGTGAAAATTATGCTGATATTGAGTTAAATTTGATCAGGGTATATGTGTTCCAGTAGAATTGTCTGTTTTATAAGCTTTGATAAACTTTGACTTTTGAACCCTATGACTGTTGGCCTTTGGATTTACTTACCTATTTGATATCCTGCTTTTTACTATTTTTATTGTATATTTCGTTGGATTATAGGTCAAGTTTGACTCTCATCTTATGCCATAGTTTATCCTAATTTCTAAGAATTATTAATTTCATCCCATATATGTTAGGTTTTTAATTTTCTTTTGGGATGTGCGTTACAGGGCTCTCGCTCTCAGAGATAAGTATAGCAGAGCTAGATGACTTGGATGGAGTGCGGTTGTACTGGTTAGGAATTATCTAATCTATTGTTGTCTTGTAGTTATCCTCATGTTTTATAGTTGTTTACTTAACCCTTTTTTTGTAGTGACAACTGCAAGACGTCAATATTTGCCCTCCACAAACACTGTCAGACATGCAATGGTGACTTTTGTCTCGCCTGTTCTCGTGACTTTCACGATGCGCAGCTTCGAGGTGGAGGTGATGCTGATCCAATTGAGTCACGTGTTACTGCCAAGCCTGGGGTTCACAAACGGCCAAGTTCTGATCCAATTGAGTCACGTGTTACTGCCAAGCATAGGGTTCACAAACGGCCAAGAACTGATAGGCATGAGGATAGTGATGACATGGTTTGGTGTGATGGGTCTTTTGAACTGAGAAGCTTCTATCCTCCGAGTCACATTGCTGATTTGGTAGATGAAGCAGACATACTTTTACGCAAACACAACCATCACAAACCTATGTGTGCAGACAAAACTCATAAGAACTTGCATTCATGTTTGAATGACACGGCAGCATCTCGTGAATTCTCAAGCGATAACGAAAAATGTTGCCCGGAGGCTGAAAATGTAGTAAAAAATGTACATCACTGTTAGTTACAACACTGTTATGACTGAGATGGGTTTGTCCCCTGATGGTGTTAGTTACAACACTGTTATATCTGGGTTTTGCCGAATCGAGGAGCTGCGGAAGGCCTATGATTTGATGAGGGAGATGGACGCCAAGTGCAACTGGTGGCTGGATAAAGACGTGCACATATCACTTATGGAAGACCTGTCATATCTGGATCCTTATTCTAGTCTGATTAATGGTTATTTGGCTGAAGGTAACTTTCAAGTGGCTTATACATTCTATTGTGAAATGTTAAGACTTGGTTATTCGTCAGATTTTGATTCCTATTGTTTGTTTATGAATGGACTTAGTAAGAAAGCTAGGACAAGAGATGCTAAGGAGTATCTTCTGTTTATGATTTATGATCAGTGTTTCAGGATGCCATCATATGTAACTTATGATATTCTGATAGAGAACTGCAGTAATAATGAATTTAAGAGTCTTGTAGAGCTTGTCAAAGACTTAAGAAGCAGGGGTTTAATGAACGAAGCAGCCAAAGCTCATGACACAATGCTTGAGGGGAATTATAAGCCAGATGGAGCAGTTTATAATTTATTAATATTTGAACATTGTAGATGCCTTAATGTTGATAAGGCATACGATATGTACAAGGAGATGATGCATTATGGTTTTGCTCCTCATATGTTCTCCCTAATTGCTCTTATCAATGCTCTACATTATGTTCAAATGTACAATGAGAAGAGTTGGGTAATTGAAAGCACATTGAGGAGCTGTAATCTTAATGATTCTGAGCTTCGTAAAGTACTTAATAAAATTAACGTCAAGGAACGTAGTATTTATCCTCTTTTGGAGGTGCTAGCTGAAATAGCCATGGATGGCCTGTTACTTGATGGTGGAAAGTGTTCATATGCTTCAACGGCCGCTTCATTCTCACCACCATTATCGTCTTCTTGATTTTTATCGAGGTAAATCTTGCTTCTTTTCATGCTGTTGTTGATTTGGGATTTCGGAATTTCCTGGAAATAACATGTTTGTTTGATTTGTCTTTGCTTCATTACCCAACAGCCAGTACTTTCTTTTTTTGTTAGGTAAATCTGGTTCTTTTGTATAAGAACAGACCATGGAATTTGTTTCTATTCACCCAAATCATTTGTTTCAGTATGTCAGCTTCTCGTAACCAAAACGAGTTAAATCGCATGTAAACTTGAACATGTGGCTTAAACTTGTTTGTTGATTTCTGGAGTGAATGATTTAGGTTCAAATTGAACTAAATTTGCAGAGATTGAGGCCAAAGAGTTGTCTCTGGTTGATTGAGGCCTAGGAGTTGTCTCTGGCAGATTTATTGCCAACACCAAAGTTGCTGTGATGTGCTAGGTATCCGGCTATGATATCTTAGAACTGGCTATGATATCTGAAAGGTGTTACTGTCATGATTGGTTACAATGTGTGTCTTGGTGGCTCACTGTTATGTTGGGCAATTAACTGGCTTTTTTACTGCTCCTCTGGATATATTGTGGCTGCTTGACAGGTGCTGCTGTAGTGTTCTCATATATTATCTCGAATGCACTCATGTTAGATGTCGGTGGAGAGAGTCCATGAGCTCTAATCTTGATATTTGTCTAAATATAGTGGGGGTGGACATTGGACAATATATTGGATTTGGTTAATAGTGTGGGCTGTTTGAGTTTAAGTGACAAGGGATTTAATTTAGGATCTACTTGTGGTTGTGGGGTTATAGAGTGTATTGGTTTTGATGGTAATTTAGTGGAATTAAATTTAGAAACTATTCATACCCATTTTGGTACACAAAATCTCGAACCTAAGACCTCTGCCTTAGCTAGAAAACCTCGTGCTAGTCGATCTACGCGTTTAGTGGTCATGACCAAACAGTTTAGGAGTCACTATCTATTTTAGTATTTGCATTAAGTGCTTATAATGTCTTCAAAGTTCAACCATTATCAACTATTTTAGTATTTTAGGGACCTTGTTTAATTCTTCTTACAGTGTCAAGGACCCAAACATATTTAAGCCAAAATCAAACCGCCCTCTAAGATTGCTATGATTTGATAATGTCAACAATGCGATGTATTCACCCCATTTGAGCTATGGATGAAGATGAAGGGAAAAAGAAGGATAAGATGAATGTGGAAGAGGAAGAAGATAGTGGTGAAAGAGAAAGGACTAAATGTTATTTAAAAAATTTAACAGGACTAAAACTGATGCTTAAAAGTCCACGTGATCACTCTTAGATGACTAGGCTCACCATGTAGACAGTTGACTGGTCAAAATTGATGATACATAAGCACAAGGACTTAATTTGATTATAAAAATTCTCAAAGATAACATTTAAAGGATTATTTTTTCAAGGGCTCAATTTGATTCCTCTTATAAAATCAAGGACTTCAAACATATTTAAGCCTTTGATTTTCAATTGAAAACCACATTTGGTGTTATTAGATCTCATTATGCGCAAAATGTGAAAGGAACCTTAGATCTTTATTGGTGTTCAGTTGGATTCAACTTAAAACCAAACTAATGCTACTTTGCTCCTTCATCTACGAGGAGGAAGGGAAAGAAATGCAATGGGGACATGAATTTTATGCCACAGAGAATACATGTCCCAAAAACATCAGTACTTCAAATGGGATTGGTACTATCATGATATCATCAATTCATTAGAGAAGTGTTTATGGGATGATTGGGATCCATTCTTTCAAATTTTGTGTTGCAACATAGCTGGAGCATAATATAAAGGTGTTTTTCTCCTTGTGCATTTGTGTACTACTGTACTCCATGCTTGCCCCCGAATCCATGAGGATGAAAACTAAATCAGTTTGATTGAATGTTGTAGCCAAATGCAAGGCTCCACAGCTAATTTATGTGCCTCTCTTTTCCCTTTCAGCTTCCAAAAAAACGGAGTGATTGAAAATAGGAAAGGTTTTCTCGTGAGGAATCAAAACGGTAAGCCAAAGAAAGAGAGAAGAATGTGGTGAGAGAAAATGTGATTGTAGGTGAATAATGTTTAACTTTACTAAAATGCACATGCAGGAAATTAAATGTAGTGCAATAGATTATTGAATGACAAAGTTGCCCTCTAAATTGCAAAAACTTTTTCTTTATATATATTATTATATACAGATTATAGATAACGGTTAACTTATGTAATTTTTTTTTGAAGAAAATGTCAAAATAAAATCTAATCTAAATTCTTATATCTATTTTAACAGCGTACTATGGTTAATGGTTTTACTCGGAAAAAAATATTGTATCCCCATAAAAAGTTATAGAGTGACGCATTAGTTCCGCTAACCTCATTGTGATTTCTTAAAAAAAAAAAAAACATTGTGATTTCTTTCAAAAATAAACCCATTGTGATTAGTGCATAATAGTGTGATTTAATATTTAATGGCGCGTCACAAAGAGGAAGTACTTGTCCAATGCTGTTATTTCATTTTTTATTTTCAGTTTGGAAGTCCGTTTAGAGCATTAGAATTCGAGATCACACATTCTAATACCCCAAACGTTAAAGAAGTTTTGGATCTCCATTAGGTGAAAGCATTTTCAAACTGAAAATCAAATAGACACAATCGGTGGTTCAAGGGTAACTTGGGGCTTTACTCACATTTAAAAAAGAGAGGTGCAATTTTCTAAATGTAAATTGTAGTTCTGAATTTTAGTCCCCGAAAATGTTGCCGATGTGTCATCACCATAGAGCTTCTCACAATTATTTAATGAATTTTTTCCCGTCTGTTGATGGCTAGCTTGTACAAGCAAATATTGGACCTAGGTTTGTTGATGGATCTGGTCTTGTCGAACAGGTCCAGATTCGAGGTTCGAACACAAAAGCCCACTAGCCGAGCTGAATTGGTTAGTGATGGAAGCAATTCCCACAAACTGAGAACAAAAGGATGTACTTGCCCCCTTCCCCATCCATTACCGCTCATCCACCGCTTTTCATTAGATTATGAAATCCTTTCCTTGTCTTTCCATTCTGTCTTTTGCGTGCTATTCCTTACGCCCTGAGAAAGAAGTTCATACTAGCTCTCCTCTATGTCCCGGTCAAGCGTAGTCTAAGAGAACTTGACTTCAAGGAGAGGAAATAAGTATGATCTAGAAGAGAGTTCCACAGGCGATGAGGAGTCATTGATGGGGCCATTGCTTCTATGTGTATTCCCCATAAAAGGAGTCCCCTTAGGCGACGGCAAGAATATATCAATATCCCTCATCAAAAGGGCCAGCGCAAAGCATAGGATAGCCCGCTATAGGGTTAGTGAGCAAGTAAGCTTTTCCGGGGAAGGAAGTTCTCATTTTGAAAACTAGTTCTCATTTTGCTCCAAATATTTTAATCCAAGTTATACAATTCTATGCATTTAAGTATTTTAAATATAGCTGCTTAGATTGGACTTTTGCTAAACTTTATGAGTTATATCAGTTTCTTCTCAGTTACCAGTGTTACCACTCCATCTCCACGTTCCTTTCTTTCTCTCAGTCATTTGAATTTTGAATTTGAAAACCTACTCTATTCTTCGATCCCAATCTTTGGTCTCCACTATAAATTGCTTCCAATAATATTCATTCCTTCAAAATTCAAGAGTGCAGCCCGTGAGTTCTGGACACGATAGTGGTAGGGTTGCGGTGTTGACGCCTGGGCTCGGTGGTGACTTGCCCAGGTAGGTTGGGTGGTCTGGCGTGTTAGAATATAATATAAAACCATTTCTATTGTTCATCTCCTTTCTACATGGTATCAGAGCCTCTATGACCGAGAGGTCTAGAGTTCGATCCTTGCTCCCCTCACTTTCTAATTAAAAAGTGGAATTTAATTAAGCACATGGTAGGTGGGCCCGTGCATTTATCTACGCTTCAAGCCCAAAGGGCTCTTGCGTGAGGGGACGTGTTAGAATATAATATAAAACCATTAAAGTGGCCCTTACCCAACAGCTTAAGCTTTTGGGATAAGTGGTTGTCTGACACGGCGAAGGAAAGGGGATACTTGGTCGAGCATTTTGGTTCTGGTTCGGTAAGAGGAAGGGTTGATGAGTGGTGGGTTTCCTCAATACACTGCTTCTCTCAAATGTAAGGTACTTCTTCCTCTTCCTCTTTCCCTTTCAATCTTTTCAATCTTCTATTTTTTCTTTTCTTTTTGAAAATAAATGAATACAAAGATTACTTCTCTTATATTCTCACTGAATTTGAACGAAATAATTTGTTTTCAACTTATCAATTGTGTCTGTGGTTGTTTTGGTTGGTCATATCCTTGCTGTTTTAATTGAGTGTGTATTGCTTTTGTATGTTGAGAACAATGCGAATGAATAAGAAAGGGAGTAATGATATATACACACATCACTTTCTCTTACATCTCATTTTCACCCCTTCTTCTTCCTATTTCTCTCTACATTTTCTGTCACATCACACATCATATCAGTTATATTTATTAATTCTCTTCTTATTTAATGAGGTGGAGGTGAAAAAGGAGTGGGTAAGTATCATTATTCATAAAAAAGGTATTGATTAATGGAATCCCTACTTGACTACTTTTGCTAGTGCAATGAACATTGTTCAGAAATTCATGTTAGTTTTCGTGGTGTGAGAGTCACATGTTAGATTATTAACTGCAATCAAAACGTAACAAATACAGATGTCATGTTGCACTTCCTAATTCTCAATTAAGATAACCCATTTTTTAGTGTTCTGCAACATTTCTCAAGTCTCAATATTATATGCTATATAGGTACAATTTTGTTGGGCCTATGACACTTGCCTTCATGGTCTAACCTATTACACGACCCTGGGCGGTGGCGAAGGGTGGTGGTGGCAGTGAGTGGTGGTGATTATGGAAGTGGAGCTGGTGGTGGTGGCGATGTCAGCAATGACGGTGGTGGCATGAGTGATGGTGGTAGTTGTGACAAGTTTTTTTTAGATAAGCCAAATTTTATTGAAGAGAAGTACAAGGGGTAGTTGTGACAAGTAGTTTATACGACATAATCTTATTCATTTTTTAATATATAAGAGTAGATTGATGTATTGTTCCAAACTAACCCTTATTATCATGATTTTAAATGTTAATATCAATGTACAATTTTCATCCAAAAGATATTTTTTTAATTAACATTAACATTTTAGTTTTTTTAGTAAAATATTACATAAAAAATAACTTTAAATATATTTTTCTAATAAGGTGGTTGTTTGAACGTATAGGTCGAAAGTTCAATCCTTAAAAGTTACACTTTTAGATGGACTTTTGATCTCCATCACACCTGAGTCAAAATTGTGAGAGCATTTTAACACACAAAAAATTTGACAAATATTTATATATTTATGCAATTGAAAATTGTAAAAAGTTAAAAAATATTGTATTAAACAAATTTTAGATAGAACAAAAGTCACCCTGCAATATTGCACGGGTTACTCAACTAGTTATAATCTACTAATTTAATGTATCATAATTAAATTCAAATTTAAAAGTTCCCGAATAATATTTGGAGTGGTAAGAGTTAATGGATATATGAGCTAGGGGGAGAGATCCTAAGATCAGTGCAATTTATCTTTTTGAGGTAAAAAAATTAAATTTAAAAATAAAAAAAGTGATTATACATATATAAAAAAATTAGAGCATACAAATCCTTACACATTAGGCAGGTTTTAAATTCATTCAATATAAGCGATTTGGACACTAGTATTAATTGAAACACGAAAAAGTTGATCCAAACCTTTATTAGAAACGAATATGCCTTTATATGCTGATATTTTGTGCAAAACCTTTTTATCATTTCCGCGAAACGCGGCGACTGGATAAACCGGGCCCCACGTTCCGTCACGTGGTCGCCACGCGTTATCACACACAACGGTCCCAGGCCACAGCTGGTTTGGTCCCTCGCACGCGCCACGCGACTCTCTCCGTACAGCTTGACAGAATAATGACAGCTGTAATGTCTGTGTGAGAGCGTGTATTTGACGTGCATGAGCTGGTGGTGTGCAGCATACTTTTGCAGAAGAGGAAAAATAATAGTAGTAATAGTAGTAATAGTAGTAACACCACAAATTTATTCAAGCCTCAGAAGTGATTATCAAAAATAACTTTATAAAGCATATTTGTATTTGAGAATTAATACTATGAATAAAGTATAGTTTTAGAGTGGCCACAAACTTCTATTATCACTAATAATGATTGGATGGATAAAATAAGTAGGATTAGCTGATTGAGTTGTGGTACAATCATGCATGTCACCTAAAAGTTATGGCTTCACGCATATAAATTTCTCTCATGCTATTTCACTGGTATTTAAGAAAGCCATAATCATTAATGGATAACAAAATGAGATAGAAAAGCTTTATCTTGGTGGCATTGGATGGAAAAGCATGAAATCCACATACAAAGATTCCAATTCTAACTGAAATCATGCTCTCTAACTATCCCAAATGCCTTTCTCCCTTGTCATAGTGTTGTGTGGTTAACTAACTTATGCACTGAATCCCCTTGCTACCCCCTTACAGCCACATCATATCATATAGCTAATAATGTTAACAGAAAAATAAAAGTACCAACATTATGAAGCATAGCAATGAGAACGATGAGGGAAAATAATAAGTTAAGTTGATGAGAGCTGCACTAACAAGAAGCATGGAAAATCGAAATAAAAATTAGATGGAATGACATCAATTATTAACTACCTTAATTTATATATAAACATAAGCTTTTTTTCATAAGCTATCCTGAATAACTTATGAAAATAAGTTCAAAATAGCTTATGGCCTATCATAAGCTGTTTGCATAAGCTCTCTCAAACACTGGCATAAACCCTTATGTTATCAGATAAGTAAAAATAAGCTCTTCCAAACGGGGCATATATCTCTTATATTTCTCTCATATTCTATCTCTCTTAGAAGATATTTAAGAGCATCTCCAATGGTAAGAACTTATTTTGGGACTTAACTCAATTTTTGTGGGCCAAAATTGTCACATAGGATTTAAGACACCCATAAGGTCTTCATGCACATTTCACTCTAGTGGTTGAGATCTTATTTTACTTTTTGACTGGACCCACAATACCCAATATATTTATATTATTTATTCCCCTCCCTAATTTTCACTTTGGTTATGGTATTGAGGGAGAGAGAAAAAAAATATTATTTTATTTAAGATTTCACATTTGAGAGTACCTGAGCTAAGACACGGATCTTAGCTTTTACTAAGATCTCATGCCATGTAGGATAGCTCCAATGGTGGGATCTAATAAAATTCAGATCTTATTTTAAAGTCCCAAAATAAGGACTCCATTGGAGATGCTCTAAGGTGAATAGAAATTGATATTTACTCAATCCAGCTCTTCCTATCGGTTGATGGTATATTAGGTGAAGATCCAATGAAAAAACAAACAGAGATTACATGTTTGTGGCATGAACCTTTTTATTACTCACAAAACAAACAAAAGGTAACCTTTTGCGTAAATGCAAGCAAATATAAGAATATAAAAAATAATTAATTTTTGAGTTTAATTTCTATGTACCACCGTTAACTAATCATATTTTAAAAATGTGAAAAAATATCTCTTTTTATTTAATTTCATTAATTGACGTGACACATCTTTAAAATCTGATTAGTTTTCATCTATTTTCTCTTAATTTTTCGGGTGAAGATAATAAAATTAGTTGAGAAACAACACGTGTAAAAGAAAAAATAAAATACAATCAAACTGGATTACATGACCAACTTGGAAAACAATAGAATAACATGGTCGACATGATACGGATATTGTAAAGATAATAAAGAAAATGAATAAGAAGCCATTAATTGAGTTGAGAAAGTGGAATAAAATGATAAATTAGTGGGCTGTGTTAAATCAAAAGTGGCGTGTGGGAAAATGAGATGCTTATCCAGAGAAGAAGTGGTGCATTTTTGGGGGTCAGTGGCGTGCTGCGTGGAGCTGAGTCAGCTTCAATTCAATTCTCAATATACATTTTGATTTTGGTGACCTTTTCTCGTTCTAAGAGCTTCTACCTTTTTGTTTCACTGTCCTTGGCCTTGATGGCCTGTCTTCAATCATATTTACAAGATCTAAACGCGTACGCTATCTTATTCTTCTTTATCTTTCACCTTCATCGCTCCCAGCTCATCGCGTCCCATTTCACTTTCCTTTCCCAATTTACCCTTATATATGCTCTTCACTTATATATTCAGAATCAATTTCTCTACTCCAATATATCTCACTATCAACATACATGAGACTGATCCACTTGAAGATTTTAAGATCGTATGAAATGAGTAAATTTGTCATGATAAATCATTTTTCATATATACTACTTAAATTTCAAGTGGTTCCGTTTAGGTTTATATTATATATGAAGTCCTATTAGTTACTATCTCCGGTCATATTTATAAGCAACAAAAAATTCACATAGTTTAAGAAATATAGTTAAACTAGATAAAATGCATTAAATATGTCTTGAATCAAAATAAACTTCCAAAATTACCCTTTGTTATTAGTGTTGGAAAGTGGGAAAGAGAGAGAATAATTAATGAGACACATTTAACAAGCTAGAATTAATAAGGAAAAAAATAATTAATATAGCTTAAACTTTCATTTAGTTCTTATAAAAAGGACCAATAATTTTCTTCTTTTTCATGTTTATAAATAGAAGCGGAGGTAGAAGTAAAGTATGACAACCTGAATGAAGATGAAAATGCACCTAATTAAATGAAATTGGGGTAAATAGTGATTTTGTCAAATTATTAGTTCACTTGAGGAGTTAATGAGTTTGTGACATGTGATTTAGATGCATGAACATAACCACGGTATGGATGTTGCTCCAAGAATGATTAACTGTAAAATGGGCCATAAAATCTATCTTTATGCAGTTGCGCCGGTGTTCAATCAACATTATGCACTATCTCATGCAGCGTTAGAGCTACAGCTAGCTACTTAAGGGATAACAGTAGTTAGCAGTAGTTCTTATTCCCACATAAAATGGAAAATAAATAAATTAAGGTAGTTAATAATCCATTTATTTTCCCGACCGATGATAGTGATATTGTTTCGCGGAAAAATAGGTTATTTATCTACATCTAAATAAGATAAGGGGGCTAACATCATTCTTTAGGGTAACTTAAATCTGAAGAGTTGTTTAATTAGCTGAAACATTAATTAATAGGAGGATCTTTGTTTGTTCCATGCATATTCGAAAGGCCATTTATGACGTGTTAAATAGAATCTAATACTCAGCATTGTTGCGATGATTAAGAAATATATTTTAAAATATTTTATGTATCTTATACATTTTTTAATAATTATTTCAGATTAGAAGACTTGGTTGACCTCACAATAGTTGACATGTGCATATCACCAAAAGAATTATCCACAAAAAAATTGCATCTACTTACAATGTTAATTATATAAATTGTACAATTTTACAACCAACCTAACCTACTATGAATATTTTAGTCAAAAAAAAAAAATGGTTCATAAAGGATTATGCAACTAGAAACCCATTGATAATTAAATACAGAAATACTAACCAAGAAGGACCACCACTATCTGCAATGAATTTGACTATAATTGTTTAATTATTCAAAAGGGTTACATTACAATAATTAATTAAGATGGCCAACATATGCTGCATATAGTATATCAAATTGGATTAACGAATGGTGGAGAATGTTATTATTATATACAAGAAAATGCACTGCACCAATTAGATCGAGAGGAGTAGTAGGTGCATGTTGTTAATGTTGATGTTTTTTTGGTTAGATGAACTGTATGTACTTACATTTCATAGTAAGATAAGATAAAAGATAATTCAACCACACTCATGATAAGAATGCAGATAAAGGGGTCATTTAAATTGACATTAATATTAATTTTTGGGAAAACTATGAAAATGGTCCCTGATGTTTGAGCGAGCGCTGGTTTTGGTCCCTTCCCGGAGTAACTTCCGGAAATAGTCCCTCCGGTGGGCCAAACAACCGCGCCTGAGTTTAGGTCCGGCAACCCTGCTCACATGGACACGCCACGTCAATTAATGAGATGACATGGCTTTTTTTTTATATTCCATTTAAAATAAAATAAAATTTATAAACCGTAATTTAACTAAGTAAACCAGAACTTTAATCCTAATCCAACTGCAACCTAATTTTAACCTAAATTCACGATTGACATTGTTGTCGTTTGGGTTCTGCAATGTTTAGGGTTCTTCACTGATTCTCGTTGGTTCTACACAGTCACAGAATCCACGACGCATAACGGCGGCAACAGAGGAACGACCACCGGATGCGGAGGCAGAACCAGAACCAGAAGATGTAGCCTTAGCCATCATGTCAGATTCGTGGAGGATGAAGATAACGGGACGAAGATGATGCTCGATTAGCACAGAGAAGGACGAATGTAATGATGAAGATGATGGGACGATGAAGATAGAAGCTAGGATTTAGGGAAGAAACTCGAATTTGGGGAAAACTCAAGAACCCTAAGACATGAATTGGGGATTTGGGAATTCAAATCTTATGTAGCATGAATTTAGGTTAAAATTAGGTTGCAGTTGGATTAGGATTAAAGTTCTGGTTTACTTAGTTAAATTACGGTTTATAAATTTTATTTTATTTTAAATGGAATATAAAAAAAAAAGCCATGTCATCTCATTAATTGACGTGGCGTGTCCATGTGAGCAGGGTTGCCGGACCTAAACTCAGGCGCGGTTGTTTGGCCCACCGGAGGGACTATTTCCGGAAGTTACTCCGGGAAGGGACCAAAACCAGCGCTCGCTCAAACATCAGGGACCATTTTCATAGTTTTCCCTTATTTTTTCAATAGTAGCTAGTAAAAAGGGTAAAATAGTCATTTGCATGATTGTGCAGAGTAAGGTTGTGTGATTTGACAATTGACATATAAAGTTTGAATTCCAATATTGGTAGAAGAAAACAAATAGAATAGAATTTAGAACTGATAATTAAAATTTTATATTTAAAAATGGAAAATCTTATCCAGTGAGGCATGTACTGTGTACAGTGACCTGGTGATATAAAATAAAATTTTATTAGCTGTTAGCTTTGCATTTCGCTTTTCATTTTTACTTCTCTCTCCCTCTCTCTCTCTCTCTCTCCGAGTTTGTTGCAACTTCACGCCGCGTCCTCTCGCCGGAATCTCCCTCTCTCCGTCACCGAGGTGATCCTCCTCCTCCTTCTCCTCTTCCTACTTTCACTGCTCCACGTCGTTTTTGTTTTTTTCATGTCGTTTTGCACTAGGAATCGATTATTGAAACAGCTTCACTCTCTGCTAATTCGCTGATTCATAGCTTCTAGTTTCTTCAGTTCTCTGTTAATCACGATTATAATTATTATTAATTTAATTTATTATTATTATTTTGTAATTTACTTTTTATTTTTGAACGCGCTTGAGGTATTTTTAATTTTTGTTATTATTATTTTGACTTTTTTTTTTTTTGGGTTCCATGTTTGATTTGTCACTTTCTTTCTATTTTAAGATAAGCTATATTGTCCCCTAAAACATTCAACATTTGCATCCACAGAATCTCCAACACTGTACTTTGTTTTTGGAACAATGTGTATAATGATTCATTACTACCTAGTACAATTTTATTTTATTTGTCTTATTTCATCGTAAAAAGTCATGGGTTGCTGTTATTTTCATTTTGTCATTTTCATGTTACACGCTTAATTGTTTGAAATGGGTTTGAAAATATGTTGATATTTGATGATTGTAGCGGTTTTGTTGCTTCAACTATGGAGTCAATTACACAAGGGTGGGTGGGTGGGTGGGTGAGTGCGTGTGGAAGTAGAATCTGTGTGTATTACTATTAACTATTGAGATGTGACTAATAGATAAGACTAGAGGATGTTATTATCGTGTTCAAAGTCAACCCCATTTTGATTTGAGATGTGTATTTAGACACAAGAGACAATTCATGAACATACTTGAAGTTTCCTGTTTAAAACCACTACATTTGATGTGTTCTCTGTATAGTTGCTTTACAAATTTCTTAATCTAGAGTGCTTGAAATTGTTTTAAAAGTGTCAGTAATGATAAGATGCGATGTTTGCCTGATATGATCTATGTGGTATCTAGATTGACTTTCTCATAGTCTATGCCAACCATGTTCCATTTGGCAGGATTGCCAAGTGTGGATGTCTTTCCATCTAATGGAGAAGTTACATCATATATGTAATAAATGCTATCTGTGGTCAACTTGTGTTTTCGGCCTAACTTTCATGGGTTCATAAGTAAAGTTAATTATTTGTTCATTTGCTTTTTGTTTTTTTCGGGAAGCTTAGAGAGAAATAAATGATGCCAAGAGATTGCTAATTGCTTGTAGAAGTAGACCAATTATGTCTTGTTTAAAGCAGTGCGACTGACCCTTTTAATGTTATCCAAACTGTAATCCGTTCATCAGAATTAGCATTCTTGTTGAGCACCTTCTGGTGCTTACTAGTCAGTAGTTCATAATTTGAACGAACTTGATTACCATGGGTCTGTGATGAAAATCTTATGCTCTGTTTTATGCAGGAATACTTGAAGCCTGGAAATGTAATTTTTAATTTGCGATATTATTGTGTATTTGTGTGCACTAATACATGGTATTTAAAGAAGTTTTGCTAATGGCTATAATTGAAATATTTTGTCCAAGTGACATTATAACTCTTAGAACCAAGCTAGCAAATATGCATGCTGGCTTGGTCATATTTAGTTAGACAGCTATGATATTTAATTTGTAGGGTACTATAGAATATGCTTTTTCTTGTTTGAATTATTTATTTATTAACTGATTTTTTATTTGCATGAATTGATAGAAAAAAAGGACTTTAAAGAGAAGCTCCCCTTTGATCAGTCATGGCATCACGATCATATGCTAATCTATTAGACTTAGGTGGAGGTTTTTTGGATTCTCCTCGGACCGCAAGAGCTATTCCAAGGACTATGACGGTTCCTGGAGTTATTTCTGACCTGGATGCTAATGGCAGATGTGATGGGGATTCAGATGTTAGCTCTTCTGGTTACAGGGAGCGGAAAATCATTGTGGCAAACATGTTGCCATTGCAGGCTAAAAGAGATATAGAAACTGGCAAATGGTGTTTCAATTTGGACAAGGATTCAATTTTGTTGCAGTTAAAAGATGGTTTCTCTTCTGACACTGAGGTGCTCTATGTTGGATCCCTCAAGGTTGACATAGATGCTGGTGAGCAGGAAGAAGTTGCTCAGAAATTACTGGAGGACTTCAATTGCATACCTACCTTTCTACCACATGATCTCCAGAAAAAGTTTTATCTTGGCTTTTGCAAGCAGCAGCTGTGGCCTCTGTTTCATTACATGCTACCTATGTGTGCTGATCACGGAGACCGGTTTGACCGCTTGCTTTGGCAGGCTTACGTTTCTGCAAACAAAATATTTGCAGACAAGGTTATGGAGATAATAAATCCTGATGATGATTATGTTTGGGTTCATGACTATCACTTGATGGTTTTGCCTACATTCCTAAGGAAGCGGTACAATCGAGTTAAACTTGGTTTCTTTCTTCACAGTCCTTTCCCTTCATCTGAAATTTACCGAACTTTGCCTGTCAGGGATGAAATTCTGAGGGGATTGTTGAATTCTGATTTAATTGGTTTTCATACATTTGATTATGCTCGCCACTTCCTCTCTTGCTGCAGTAGAATGTTGGGTCTGGACTATCAATCTAAGAGAGGACATATAGGACTAGATTACTATGGGCGTACTATATTCATCAAAATTTTGCCTGTGGGCATACACATGGGTAGGCTTGAGTCTGTATTAAATCTTCATTCTACGGCCGCTAAAATGAAAGAGATTCAGGAAGAGTTCAAGGACAGGAAGGTGATTCTTGGTGTTGATGACATGGATATTTTTAAAGGCCTCAATCTGAAGCTTCTAGCTGTTGAGCAGCTGCTCCAGCGAAATCTACATTTGCAAGGCAAGGCTGTCCTAGTTCAGATTGTGAATCCTGCTAGGGGTTCAGGGAAGGATGTTCTCGAAGCAAAGAAAGAAACATATCTAATTGCCCGGAGGATTAATGATACTTATGGTTCAAACCATTATCGACCAGTTATTCTCATTGACCATCCTGTTCCTCGTTTTGAGAAGAGTGCCTATTATGCTGTGGCTGAATGCTGCATTGTCAATGCGGTGAGGGACGGCATGAACTTAGTCCCATACAAATACATTGTCTGCAGACAAGGAACTGCACAGCTTGATAAAGCTTTGAATAGAAAGAGTGATTCTCCTCGTACGAGCATGCTTGTTGTGTCTGAGTTTATTGGCTGTTCTCCTTCTCTAAGTGGAGCAATCAGGGTCAATCCCTGGGACATAGATGCTGTGGCTGACGCTCTGTATTCAGCCATTACTATGAGTGATTCAGAGAAGCAATTGAGGCATGAGAAACACTACCGATATGTCAGTTCTCATGACATGGCATATTGGGCCCGCAGCTTTGTGCAGGATTTGGAGAGAGCATGCAAAGATCATTACACCAAAAGGTGCTGGGGAATGGGTTTGGGCCTAGGGTTTAGAGTTGTTTCTCTTTCTCATGGTTTTAGGAAATTGTCTGTTGACCACATTGTTTCAGCATACAAAAGAACCAGTAGAAGAGCCATATTTCTTGATTATGATGGTACTGTTGTACCACAATCTTCTTTAAATAAAATCCCCAGCCCTGAAGTCATATCCGTGCTTAATGATCTGTGTAATGATACTAAAAATACTGTGTTCATTGTGAGTGGGAGGGGAAGAGATTCTTTAAGTGATTGGTTTTCTTCATGCAAAATGATTGGGCTTGCAGCTGAACATGGATACTTTTTAAGGTGTGTACTTAAGTGTTAGGAAGATTAGGCACCATTTACTCCCCCCCCCCCCTTCTCCCAAAATATTAAGTTTGTCTTCTTTTTTTATGGTCGTAGGTGGAGTAAAAATTCCGAATGGGAGGCTAGTCACTTGTCTGCTGATCTTGAATGGAAGAGGATTGTGGAACCTGTCATGCAGTTGTATACGGAAGCAACTGATGGATCTAATATTGAAATTAAGGAAAGTGCTTTGGTGTGGCATCATCAAGATGCAGACCCCGATTTTGGCTGTTGCCAAGCCAAAGAATTGTTGAATCATCTGGAAAGTGTGCTTGCTAATGAACCTGCAGTTGTTACGAGGGGCCAGCATATTGTTGAAGTCAAGCCACAGGTACAATTCTTTAAACTTCTCCCTATCCTCTCCCTATCCTCTCCCTCTGTTAATATTCATGCAAAAGAAGCTGGATTGAATTTGTTAAAATCTTGTTTTTCCTCTCTGCAGGGAATAAGCAAGGGTTTGGTAGCTGAAAACATTCTCTCCACTATGGTTGATAATGGTAATCCACCAGATTTTGTGATGTGCATTGGAGATGATATTTCTGATGAAGACATGTTTGAGAGCATATTGAGGACAGTCTCATCCCCGTCATTGCCAGTAGCTCCCGAAATCTTTGCTTGCACTGTTGGTCAGAAACCTAGCAAGGCCAAGTATTATCTTGATGATCCTTCTGATGTCATGAAGTTGCTTCAAAGCCTTAGTACTTCATCTAATCCAAGACCCAGGCATCTAGCCCAATTCCAAGTTTCTTTTGAGAGCACAGTTTGAGTGAATTGGGACAGACAGCACAAGGCATCATTATTGGATGCTTGTGCTTCTTCCTTCTCTAATTGCAAGGATTCTTCTCCCATGAATTGGGGAACGTTAGGTTATTGATCTTTTACCTGACATATAGTGGGACCTTGCTGTTGCAGATCTGATTGATTTTTCCACCTGAACCGGTTTTCATGGCTTCTGGAATTTTCAATAATGTGGTTCATGCATGAGCTGACAACTCATCTGACGTACATGGTCACATCAATTGTTGTATTTGCTGGTGCCACCTAGAGCTATAACTGTGGTTAGAATTGTAGACATATCTAGCTGTTTGTTTGCATTGATCAAAGGGCACCAATTATTTGTACAGTTACACTGTTTTTGTTAACTATACATAATAGGAAATCTGGTTTGAGATCTCTTGCTTCAACCTAATCGGCAATTCATGACATAAAAAAGTTTCTAGGTACCCATAGGAATGTGATTTGCATTTAATAAATTGTGACCAGTTAAAAACTGTAAACTCTACAAATGAAAATTATTAGCATTGTAATTGATGTGATGCAGTGAAACTCTTTTGTTTACACTGCAACCAACCATTCGTGGTCGGGCCACCAGCCACCTCGCAACACCAGTCTTGGCCACTCCACCATTGTTTGCGGTCACTAGCCACCAGCCACCACCTAGAGCTCCCATCCGCAGCCTCCTCCTGCGGCCACCATCACTCACATTTGGGCTTTGTCTAGTGTTTCCCTTTGAAGTTTAGAGTGCAATGACATGATTAAAAGTTTGCTACCATGGGCGCTAGTAGAGCTATGTGACACTAAAATATCTCTATCAAGGCAAAATGAGCTAGAAATTGAATAAACAAGTTGAGGATTTGGAGCATACAATCTGCCTTTTTTATTTTAATGTTGTAATGTTTGCTAATATTATTTGGTTTTATCTTGTTTTTTTTATGTCATGTTTTCTGGTGTGTTAGAGCATGCTACAATGAGCATTAATGTGTATTTGTAATGCAATACTGTAATACTCTCTAGGGTCTGATTTTTATTTGTAGGAGCAGTTTAGCTTGGCTAATACCTCAAGAAGCTTCAAGAAAGGAAAAAAAAGTCCTTGAAGAGCTTAACTAACCACCACTTCCAACCCAGTATGATACATGAGAGAAAAGACAAATTGCGTTTCCTGTTAGTTAGCAATTTGTGGCCTACGGCTGTCAAGCAAAAAATTTCAGTTGTTTCACTTGTTTGGCTTGTAGTTGGGAAGAGTTAGCTGTATTCCAATATAACTGAGTAAAGCTACCACCTATGAGATATCCAAATTAATGCTCCTAGGTATTAGAGGTTACCATTAACCCATCTTATCTACCATCTCATTGCTGAAAACAAAGGGAATCACAAGTGGCAATCCACACCCAAAAGATTTGTTTGGAATAGACACAAGAGGACCCTACACAATGTGCCCATGGGAGGACTGGTTCTTGTTTTGGATTAACCGACTTCTTTGCACTACATACCAATTCATGATTCAAGGCAACATCCTCAATTAAAAATGTACTTAATGAAATATCATGTAATGTTTTTTACTATTAGTTTTACAAAAGTGGCCCCTCTTTCATAGATATTTTCAATCTAGTTTAGCTTCGACATTGAGGGATAGCATTATGTTTTGGTGGGCCAAGCCAACACCAACTGTATTAAATTTTTAAAATTGTGCATATGTAGTAAACAACAGAGTTCTTCTATTCTTTTTTTTTTTCTTTTTTTTATCTTCCAGCAAGTTCAATAACACATCTCTCTGTTTTCCTGAAATTGCATCAGGAAGAAGAGAGCAAGGAAAGAAACTGTTTTGTTGTTTTTCCCAGGATGGAATAGAAAATTGGCCACATTTGTCTTGAACTATCACTATTTGTTTTCTTCCTTTGGGTGGATTATAGAAAATGTAGAAAATGTTCAATTTGATATTGAATAACTATTTAAGCATCAATTGGAGGCAAATGGCAAATTGGCAATGTTATATAATATAATAGTCTCATCACGTGGCAATGTGGCATGGCATAATTGCCAGCTTGCACTGCTGATGCACATACACAGGAGTATAATTGACAGATATGTAGCATGGTCTAGAAAAACCATCTGAGTCATATGGATTGTGACTACTTGTTCTGTCCAAAGTGCAATAAGTTGAATTGCTGATTGTACCCACATAAAAGATGGAGGTGAATTATGATACTAGTATCTAATAAGCAGTGATTCAACGAATTAATCATAAGACTAATAATTCCTTTTGCCCTCTAGGGTAGAGATTTATGAGTTACCCCTACTCAAAACAAAGAACACTAAAACAAAAGTAATTATGGAAAGGGACGAAACCTCTTCTCCATTCCGTGCTGCATGTTAGTATGGACCACAAAAATCGCTCATCTATAATAGATGTATAATATAGAAGTTATGGTAATATGAATTCAATAATAATTCTAATTTATATTAGAAAACAAAAGAGTATCCAGACATGAGATCATCATCATTCATCTGTGATCTATCTTGCTATATTGAGCCAACAGAACAACTATTATACACAAGAATGTAAAAGTGATGATTATTTGCATAAACCTTGAGAGTCACTTAAAGTCCATTTCATAAGTTCCAATGTAAAAAAAGTAGAAGGAATTTTTTTTTTCCATTAACCTAACTTTCTTTTAAGTTGATTTTAATCTTTTTCCAAACATCTAGTTAAACACATTAGTGAGTTTATTTATGAAACTATACATGCAACAAATCATCTCCAAATACAAATATTATTATAAGCTTTAAGAAATCAATCAAGCTAATGATTGTTTGAACACAAGTTGAAAAATCACGACGAAGTCAAAATTATAATCGACCAGATATAAAAGCTAAGAAAATTTGCTTCTGCTTCTGCCGACAGTTATTCTAGCTCAGTGTAGTTTTCCGACGAGTATCCAAACATGCGCGTAAAAGATATTAGTGGCTCTCCTCCTCTCACCACTCCACTCTAGTCCCTACTTGCTTTTTCTTGTCTTTTCCCCTTTTCTTCTTCCCTTTTTCTGATTCACACTTCATTTCCTCACTCCTTCACTTCACTCTCTCAAACCCCCACTATTCAAGTTTCACAAGAAAGCACTCTTCCTTTTTCCCTTTCACCACCCCCATGATGAGCTAGATTCCTTCAACTTTCTTCTCATTTCTTCACTGCATTGCAATCTGCATCACATTTCTTCAATGGCCAAGCTCCATTTCACCTTCCCCCTCACTCTTCTCCTTCTTCTCAGCACCGCCATTGCTGCACCGCCACTACTACCAGCATCTACATCACCTGCAAGTAAGTACCCACTACCCATCACTTCATTTCCATCCAATTTCTTCTCTTTATCTCAAATTTCCTTTCTTTTTCAGAAATTGTTAGTGGGTTTCTCTCAAATGCTGTACCTGCTTTCACCAAATGGGTTTGGTCTCTCAAACCAACCACCAAAACTGGTATGGATCTATCTCTATGCTTCTTCTTCCACCTTGTTTTTTTCACCATTTTTGTTTTTGTGATGTGGAATGTTGATTGTGTTAGCGGTTGCTGGGAAGAAGTCAATGATGAAGTTTGAGAGTGGCTACACTGTGGAAACTGTGTTTGATGGAAGCAAGCTTGGAATAGAGCCTTATGCAGTTGAGGTGTTGCCTAATGGGGAGCTTTTGATTCTGGATTCTGCTAATAGTAACATTTATAGGATTTCATCCTCACTTTCTTTGTGTAAGTGTGCCAATCTTGTAGCTTAAAATCAGCATATTATTATAATGGGTTTGGTTTTGCTGTTGGGAATTGTAATTCACCAGCTTTTGGCCTGATTTGAAATGTTAGTTAACTAAGTTCTCTGAATTTTTTGTTCCCTTCATTGTGTCACATCACATGGATTAAGGTTTACTTGGAGTAATTGAAATTACTTGGACTTTGGACAATATGAGCTACTCAACTTTGTTTTTCTCTGAGCAGTAAATCCTGAAATTCTTGCAGTCAAAAGTTGTGAGATTTTGTTAACTATCTCACCGTGCATTCTGCTCAGCATCTCTTGCAGAAGTCAAAATTGTAATATTTTTAAGACTAGTTATCCATGGTTGCAGTCTCCTTTTTGTGTGTGTGTAGTTGAAGTTAATTACTGTGTGATACTGAAGCATGTAGTGTCATGTAATTTTTGTTGTTAATTCCTAAATTCTTCATTCCCATAGTTTGGAACATCTGAAATTACTGCTTCTTGTTTGTTGACTAACAAGAAGGCATAGATGGTAACTGTCATTTCTTGTTCCCCATGCCCTCATGCTCATCTCTTTTTTGCATTGTAGAATCAGAAATGATTGATTGATGAATATGCATGTAAGAGTGAGGTTGTCATTTTCAGCAGCTTGTGTGTGCTATGTTCCAAGCTTGATATTATGTCAGTGCAGTTCTTGCTGATCAACTTTAATGCATTTTTGAATTCCTTGTATCTGTGGGACTTTTGTTTTGAATGTAATTTCCTTGCCACACTTGAGCCCAATTTTCCTGTGTTTTCTTCGCTTTATGATACCATGTGCACTGCAACTCTACAGATAGCAGACCAAAACTGGTGGCAGGATCTGCTGAAGGATATTCTGGACATGTCGATGGAAAGCTCAGGGAGGCTAGGATGAACCACCCAAAGGGGATAACGGTTGATGACCGAGGAAATATCTATGTTGCTGATATTACAAATATGGCAATTAGGAAAATTAGCGATTCAGGTAAAAAAAAATCTTTCGTCCTGCTCTCCTCTAGGGACCCTTCTTTCATTTGTCTATGCATAGCATTCCCAGATGATGACATTGGAAAGCTTCTCGTTTGAGATTCAAGTCAACTTACAAATCCTGTATGCATATTTGTTCATCTCATCTACTGGTGTTGTAGACCAAGTTATCTTTGATTACAAAACTGTTCTATCTTCCACATAGAGTCAGAGTGGGAACTTTTTATTGATAAGGTTTCTATTTCAGGGGTGACAACAATTGCTGGAGGAAAATGGAGCCGTGGAGGGGGCCATGTTGATGGACCAAGTGAGGAAGCTAAATTTTCTGATGACTTTGATGTGGTTTATGTTGGAAGCAGTTGTTCACTACTTATCATAGACCGAGGAAACCAAGCCATCCGAGAGATCCAACTACACTTTGATGACTGTGCTTATCAATACGGAAGTGGATTTCCACTTGGTAAACTAAGTCAATCCAGAGTCTCCGTCTAGCGATTGATTCTTCTAATAACAAATTAAGAGTTAGTGCTTTCAATTTGCAGGAGTTGCAATGCTTGTTGGGGCTGGCTTCTTTGGTTATATGCTGGCATTGCTGCAGCGTAGACTTAGTACAATTGTAGCATCTCAGGATGTGAGTGCCTAGTCTTCCTCTTCTGCATTTTCATCCATTGTAGTTAATCAGATGAATATAGATGCTATAACATGATTTGTCATAAATAAATATGATTCTCCATTGAAAAAACTTCTTCAGTAAATTTAGATGCAGTTAATATCCGGAAATGTTTTGAGAGATAAACTGATCTCAATCTTTTAAATAAAAAGAATTTGTTACTTCTTATATAGATGGTTGCATGACAAGGAAAATTGTCATTTCAATTTATGTTATAGTGATGACAACCATAAAATTTAAACTTGTCCTTGGTCTCTAAAACTGCATAATCTAAGGTTCCTAAAATAGATATCATAATATATTAGAAAACTTCAGTGAATAATTCATCTCATGCTTTTGTAGGCTGAGGGTCCATCAATGTCTGGCATTTCACCAATTCCATATCAAAAGCCCTTGAAGTATGTCAGGCCTCCTTTGATTCCATCAGAAGATGAATCTGATAAGCAAGAAGAAAGTTTCTTTGGATCCACCGGGAAGCTTCTTACTATCGCTGGCGCATCGGTTGTGGAAATAATGGGAGGGTTATTTCCTGGTTTCAGAAAAAAACCACAGAGATACGAGTTCCAAAGCCAACCACTGTTCCAGCAACCTCAGAGGCAACTAAATGCTTGGCCTATGCAAGAAAGTTTTGTGATTCCAGATGAAGATGAGCCTCCTTCTATTGACACAAGAACCCCAACCCCTCAAAAAACATATCCTTTCATGTCCGAGGATGCTAAAAAAATGCAACAGTTGTGGCAAAGTCGAGCGTTCTATAATGGATGGAATGGAGATCTTCAACAGCAGCAGCAGCAACAACAGCAACAAAAGCATCACCATCAACGCCATCAGTACCATTCATCAATTCCTCAGACTTTCTATGAGCAAAGCCATGAGCAAACCAATGAGATATTATTTGGGGCAGTGCAGGAGCAGGATGGGAAGCAGGAGTCTGTAGTTATCAAACCTTTGGATTATGGTGGCTCTTTCTATGATCATCACAACATTCGATCCCGAAGCAGTTCCATGGGTTATATTCCCAAGTAGTGAGAGTATGTGCAATCAGAAAGATTTGAACCAAAAAATCCCCAAATAGAGAGGGGGGTTGAAAGCAAGTACAGGAAGCATGATTTTTTTTTTTCTTTTGAAAAGTGGGATCTTAGTAAGGAGAAGATGATCACCAGAAAATTATTTGTTTATTAAGGGTATGTAAGCACTAAGCATAGTGAACATCATTAAGGGTGTAATCAAGAAATTTTGGTATGCTATTTCTTCTGGTTATTATGTATAAAGACCCTGTAGAAGTTCTCTGAAAAAAAAGTATGTTGCATGCTATCTTTTCCCTATTTGGTTGAAAAAATCTAGCATGCTCCCGGTGGAAGAATTTCCTTTCTTCTTGTAGAAGTATAAATAACGACCATTAGATTTCTGTATTTTGTTCTTGTTATGTTATGTCAGTACTTAGTACCATACAAGTAAACATCTAATGGTTGTTATAACTCTTCCTCTGGTTGCATGTCAGGACTTCTCTGTGGGATTGGTGTTTCATTTACCCTTTTGCAGGTCTTCCAGATGAAATTAAGTCCATCAAAATTGATTCTCAAAATTTTGAACATGTACCATTATTAAAAGTATGTTTATGAATTAAATTTCATAATCTTACACTGGTGAGGACCTGAGGTCAAAATACAAGTGGATCATCTTTTTTACCTTATAAGAATTAAATCAGAAGAGAAGCAGCTATTGCTGATAGAAGATATAATGATGGCAAGCGGGTGTGTAGATCAACCACTGAGTTATGAGAGTTGTAATAATGGTATGTGGTCTCGAGCATTGCGTGTCATAACTATTGGTACTTCCATACTTGCTAGTTGCTAGTTCTCACAAGCCAATTACTACATTATTATTTTTCAGATTAGTTTTAACATTGTTCTTCCCGAATTGAGATTGATGGAATCTCTTCGTCACCACCGATGGTGGTACGCGACATTGGAAGACTTTTTTGACATGGCAGAGTGTGTTGAAACGATAGGTGATATACCTGAAAAGATATGAAACGATCGAATTTGTATTTAAAAGCTCGGTGACCGTGGTTTTAGTTTAGTGACTTGAGGTCTTTAGAAAAAACCTTGAAAAAGGTCTTATGAGAGATTAATTACCTCTGGGTAACCTTTAATATCTCATTAAATGTGTCAGAGTTGATCCGCTTGGCCGAAGGCGAGATGTTCCTTAACGAAGTCATCTCATCCGCCTTTATGATATTTGCTCAATTACAAAACATTTTGGGTCAGTTGAGATGTTGAGGAGCTAATGACAATCCTGCAAGGTGTGCGATTGGAGGAAAATAAGAGAGATAGATGGATGTGGAAGTTAGAAGGAGAAGGACTTTATTCGGTTAACTCTGCCTATGTTTTTTTGCAGGAACAATATTTAGAAGACCCGGATCCTGGATTTACTTGGATCTGGGAGGCACCAGCCCCATCCAATATTAAAGCATTTGCGTGGCGAATGTTGCTGGGGAGGATTCAGACTCGTGATAATCTACACAAGCGACAAATTCTGCACATAGCTGAGGAAGCGGTGTGCCCACTTTGCGGCGTGGTAGAAGAATCATGTGCTCATCTACTCTTTTCATGTCCGGAAACACTGTCAATCTGGTATGCATGCTCCGATTGGTTGGGTGTACTTACTGCCCAGGTCCCAGAGCCTAAGGCACACTTGCTGCAATTTCCATCAGTTGGGAGAAGTAAAGCTCAAAAACTAGGAGAGATCGCAATTTGGCTAGCAACTATATGGACCATCTGGTGTCAACGTAACAAAGTGGTTTTCAATGGAGGATCGCTGGTCAGAGAACAAGTGGTGGAACATATTAAGGTAACAGTTTGGCAATGGTTAAGGACACGGTTGGCTGATTTTTCCTACTCATGGTTTGAGTGGCAATCGAATCCGCGTATCTGTCTTCTGTCTTTATAAGCAGTGGGAGTCTAGGGAGGTTAACTGGTGTGGTGCTTCTTTTACTCTTCTATGTTTATTGGAATGACTTGCCTGTAGCTTATGTTGCTGGATGTATTGTATGAATTATGGAAGCTTATGATTGGTTCTAGAAGGTAATTATGGGGTGATAAAGGACTACAAATGTCTGCTCTTTTGATACTGTATTATGATCATTTGTGGTGGATTGATGTTGGCTAATAGGGACCATGAAACAGCTTGCATATGTGGTACTCAAGGTTGCTTTCGTTTACTGGAGCTGGCTGTGGTACATGTTGGTAGGATGATAGGTTTAAGCGGGTTTATTCAAGGAGAAGGACCCGGGAGTATTTAGTAATTAGTAAGAGGACTGGATTGCAATAAGCTGTTAGTTGTTAGCTGAATCTGTTAGTTTGTTAGCTGACAGCTGGCAACAGCTGTAAACAGTTAGAGTCAGTTACAGTTGTTAGTTGCAACTGAATAGTATAAATAGGTAGATTGATTGTAGAGGAAGGCATTGAAGTTAGAGTTTCATTCTGATTGAGGAATCAGAGAGAGATCGAGGGATCTCTAGGTTGAACCCTAACTTTGTGTTCTTCCCCAAATTTCCCAGTTTTTTCCCAATTTCACTGTAAATCCCTAATTCCCCTGTTATAGCTCAGATTGAGCAATTGCATTGTATTCTCTTCTCAGTTCAATAAAAGTATCTGATTTACCAGTGTTATCACTGGTATCAGAGCACCATTCTTGGTGCCTGAGGGTGAACCCACGCGATTTCTGCAACTCTGAATGGTTACGACAAGAACCATGGCAAGAAGCGATGGAAGCTGGAGCCAGGAGAGGGATGAATTGCGACAGGAAACAGAGGGCTTGCGCACTCGATTGGAGTTGACTGAGGCGCGAACCAAGGTGGCAGAGGATCTCATCGCGTCGCTGCGAGCCAGGCTAGAGGTTCGTGATCGCGAATCCGCTGGAGAAGACGAAATCGAAGGCAGTAGGAGTAGAGAGGAACGAGATCGAGTTCCTAGCAAGAATCGTTGGAGGAAATTGGAGATTCCAATTTTTTCTGGATCTGATGCTGTAGGTTGGACACAGAAATTGGAACGCTACTTTGCACTAAGGGAAGTGACTGAAGAGGAAAGAATGCAAGCAACCATGGTGGCTTTGGAGGGACGAGCTCTCAGTTGGTACCAGTGGTGGGAGCGTTGCAATCCAGCACCATCTTGGGAAGCTTTCAAGCTGGCAGTGGTAAGAAGATTTCAACCCTCTATGGTTCAAAATCCTTTTGAATTACTGTTATCTTTGAAACAATTAGGTTCTGTAGATGATTATGTTGAGGAGTTTGAAAAATATGCTGGTGCTTTGAAAGAAATTGACCATGATTTTGTGAGAGGAATTTTCCTCAATGGACTCAAGGAAGAGATTAAGGCTGAAGTGAGGCTTTTTGAATTGAATACTCTTCCTGAGGTTATTCAGAAGTCTTTGCTGATTGAACAAAAAAATTTGGCTGTCACTAAGAAAAGTGGAGGGTTTGTGAGATCTGTAGGTTCCTATAGAAGCAACAATTACAGTAAAACTGTAACTTTGGAACCTCAAAACAATGGAGAGCATAAGCAGGAAAATTCTGTTGGAACTTCTAGGAATGGGCCAGCTCCAGAAGCCAGCAGGGCAAGAGTTGAGGGCTATAAGCCTTTGACTGCAGCTGAAATGAAGGAAAAGAGAGAGAAGAACCTTTGTTTCAGGTGTGATGAACCTTTTAGTAGAGAACACAAGTGCAAGAATAGGCAGCTTAGAATGCTACTCTTGGAAGAAGAAGAAGAGGATTTGGAGGGGAGAGAATTTGAAGATGCTTTATCCGGAGAGTTTAATTCTTTGCAGTTATCTCTCTGTTCAATGACTGGTTTTACTTCCCACAAGTCATGGAAAATGAAGGGCAGTATACAAGACCAAGCAATGGTGGTTCTCATAGATTGTGGAGCTTCACATAGTTTCATTTCTAAGAAGCTGGTTAAAGAGTTGTCATTACCAGTGGAAAACACACCATCTTACACAGTGGAGGTTGGGGATGGCTATAAGATTGGTTGTAAAGGGAAGTGTTCTAATCTGGAATTGATGATACAATCCTTAGAAGTCACTCAAGATTTCTACCTTTTTGGCCTCAATGGAATAGATCTGGTACTTGGTCTGGATTGGTTAGCTAGTTTAGGGGATATTAAAGCTAACTTTAGCAAGATGAGGTTGTCATTGAAGAAGGATGGACACTGGTTTACTTTGGAAGGAGATCCAGCTCTGACAAGGTCTGAATTGTCATATGGAGCTCTTATGCAAACCTTGTTGGAAGAAGGGGAAGGCTTGGTGATTCATTGTGAACAAGGAGACACAACAGGACAGAAGAATATAACCATTCCAGCAGACTTGGTTGCTGTTTTGGCCAAATTTGATTCAGTATTTCAAGATCCTCAGGGCTTACCTCCAAGAAGAAGGCATGACCATGCCATTCATCTGAAAGAGGGAGCTGACATACCAAATCTGAGGCCTTACAAGTGCCCTCACTACCAGAAAAATGAAATAGAGAAATTGGTGGCAGAAATGTTAGAAGGTGGGGTTATTAGGCCTAGTATCAGTCCTTATTCCAGCCCTATCATTTTGGTTAAGAAAAAGGATGGAGGGTGGAGATTTTGTGTTGATTTTAGGGCTCTTAACAAAATCACTGTTCCAAATAAGTTCCCTATTCCTATTATAGAGGAACTTCTGGATGAAATTGGTGGTGCTAAGGTGTTCTCCAAGCTGGATTTAAAATCAGGTTATCATCAAATACGGATGAAGGAAGAGGACATAGAAAAAACAGCTTTCCGCACACATGAAGGACACTATGAGTTCCTTGTGATGCCCTTTGGGCTCACAAATGCTCCATCCACTTTCCAAGCTCTTATGAATGAAGTCCTTAAGCCTTATTTGAGGAAATTTGCTTTAGTATTCTTTGATGACCTTCTGGTTTATAGTCCAGACTTATTAGCTCATTCTGAACACCTATATCTGGTTTTGTCCTTGTTAGAGCAGAATTCACTCAAGGCTAATAGAAAAAAATGCACCTTTGGCCAGACAAGCTTGGAGTATTTAGGCCATACTATATCAGGAGATGGAGTGGCAGCAGAACACTCTAAGGTGGAGGCCATAAAAGATTGGCCAATCCCTCGAGAGATTAAGGGGTTGAGGGGTTTCCTAGGGCTTACTGGTTATTACAGGCGATTTGTGCAAAATTATGGTAAAATTGCAAAGCCATTGACTGATTTGTTAAAGAAAGAGGGGTTTAAGTGGACACCAGCAGCTACTGAGGCTTTTGATAAGCTTAAAACAGCCATGATCAATCTGCCATTATTGGCTGTACCTGATTTTTCTAAACAGTTTGTGGTCGAAACTGATGCTTCAAGCAAAGGACTTGGTGCTGTTCTTATGCAAGAAGGCAGACCACTAGCCTTTTGGAGTAAAGGCCTGTCTCCAAGAGCACAACAGAAGTCAGTGTATGAAAGGGAACTCATGGCACTTGTTCAAGCCATACAGAAGTGGAGGCACTACCTCCTGGGAAGACATTTTGTCATCAAGACAGATCAAAGGAGTTTGAAATTTTTGAATGATCAGAGGTTGTTTACTGATGAGCAGTTTAAATGGGCAGTGAAATTGGTGGGTCTGGATTTTGAGATCCAATACAAACCTGGTAATGAAAATTCTGCAGCTGATGCACTTTCCAGAAAAATGATGTATTCAGCCATTTCTGTTATTTCTGCAGTTGATAAAGATGAATGGAATTCAGAGCTTCACCAGGATCCTAAAGTTGCTAAATTGATTCAGGACCTTCTCATTTCCCCTACCTCTCATAGTGGGTACAGTTTCAAACATGGATTTCTTTATTATAAAGATAGGCTGGTCTTGCCAAAGAACTCCAATAGGGTCCCTATGATCCTTTCAGAATGTCATGCAACACCAATGGGTGGACATTCTGGTCATTTCAGAACCTACAAGAAGATAGCAAGCTTCCTATATTGGGAAGGAATGAAGGCTGACATAAGGAAATTTGTGGAGGAGTGTGATATTTGCCAAAGGAACAAATATTCTACCTTAGCTCCAGGGGGGTTGTTACAACCATTGCCTATTCCTACTGAAGTTTGGATGGATATTTCCATGGATTTTGTTGGGGGGCTACCTAGAGTTAGAGGCAAGGATACCATTTTGGTGGTAGTGGACAGGCTTTCTAAATTTGCTCATTTCTTTGCTCTAGGACATCCTTATACAGCCAAGGATGTTGCTTTGATTTTCATCAAAGAGGTGGTTAAGCTCCATGGTTTCCCTACTACTATCATCTCTGATAGGGACCCCTTGTTCCTCAGTCAATTTTGGAAGGAGATTTTCAGATTGGCTGGCACACAACTGAAATTGAGCACCTCATATCATCCACAAACTGATGGCCAAACTGAGGTGGTCAATAGATGCTTGGAGACATACTTGAGGTGTTTTTGTGGCCCTAAACCCAAGCACTGGCTGGACTGGTTATCCTGGGCAGAATTTTGGTTTAATACCAATTTCCATGGTTCTGCAGGCATGACTCCATTTAGAGCTTTATATGGGAGGGACCCCCCTATTCTTCTCAAGGCTGGAGCTATTCCTTCAAGGGTAGAGGAAGTCAATCAATTGTTTTTGCACAGGGATGCTATCTTGGAAGAGTTGAAAGGGAATTTAACTAAGGCTCAGAATCAGATGAAGGTGCAGGCTGATAAGCATAGAAGAAATGTGGAATTTAAGGAGGGGGACTGGGTGTATCTCAAGCTGCAACCTTACAAATTAAAGTCTCTAGCTTCTAGACCCTTTGCTAAGTTAGCCCCAAGGTTCTATGGGCCTTATCAAGTTCTGAGTCAGGTGGGACCAGTAGCTTACAAGCTAGAGCTGCCACCACAAGCTAGAATTCATGCCGTTTTTCATGTGTCTCTCTTAAAGAAAGCTTTGAAGCCAGATCAGCAACCTCATCCATTGCCTCCTATGCTCAATGAGGAGCTGGAATTAGAAGTAATTCCTGCTGAAGTGAAAGCTACAAGAGAGGATGCTTTTGGCAACTTGGAAGTCCTTGTGAGCTGGGACACTTTGCCATCTTGTGATAATTCCTGGGAGTCAGCTGCTAAGATACAAGAACTCTTCCCTTCTTTTCCCCTTGAGGACAAGGTCAAACTTTTAGGGGGAAGTATTGATAGGTTTAAGCGGGTTTATTCAAGGAGAAGGACCCGGGAGTAATTAGTAATTAGTAAGAGGACTGGATTGCAATAAGCTGTTAGTTGTTAGCTGAATCTGTTAGTTTGTTAGCTGACAGCTGGCAACAGCTGTAAACAGTTAGAGTCAGTTACAGTTGTTAGTTGCAACTGAATAGTATAAATAGGTAGATTGATTGTAGAGGAAGGCATTGAAGTTAGAGTTTCATTCTGATTGAGGAATCAGAGAGAGATCGAGGGATCTCTAGGTTGAACCCTAACTTTGTGTTCTTCCCCAAATTTCCCAGTTTTTTCCCAATTTCACTGTAAATCCCTAATTCCCCTGTTATAGCTCAGATTGAGCAATTGCATTGTATTCTCTTCTCAGTTCAATAAAAGTATCTGATTTACCAGTGTTATCATAGGAACATTTAGCAACATGTGGGGAATAAAACTACTGTCTACTGGTGTGGTGTGGAAGCTAGTGCAGAACAAAGTCAAGTTGGGGAATCATTGGTGTGTTATAATGGGGGGTTTTTATTGTAGTTTCTCCTCTAATCTTTTTCATTAGTGTACTCTTTTTCCTCTCTAGGTTTTTCCCAAGGGGTTTTCCTAGAGAGGTTTTAATGAGGCACTTTTACAAAGATTTGCTTTGAGGGAATTTTTTTTCATGGGTTCTGTGCTTTTCTCCTTTATTTCGTTTTAGTTATCTTTTTCTCTCTTTCATTGTATTGGGTTGAAGCACCCCTTGTACTTCATTCAATAAAATTTGTCTTATCTAAAAAAACCGTTTTCTAAACATGTGACAATTAAATGTCCATTAAAAACAATTTTTTATCATTAAAAACACAAGTCATGTTGCCATCATTGGCTTATTACAATTTATCATAAGGAAACCAAATACTCCTACAGCAAAATAAAGTCTAAACTATGACTTATTGCCCAAACAATAGCATTAATAATTATAAGCATATTTATTAACTATAAGCAGTACAAGCTTTAACAAAAGCAGTGTTTTCAAAATACTGAAAAACCCCATTTGAGTAAAGACTACTCACTATACGAGAAGTTGTTATACCCATCTCAAAATCACATAACTTTCTAAAACTTTGATCTCTAGTATTATAGCATACTACCCCTTCTTCCCTTATAAGCAAAATCATTAGTGATTTCTTTTCATCTTCTTGGTGAACAATTACAGTACGCCCCACATACATTATACATGCTTGGAAATTCATGTCGCAGGGGGTTAAAATCAACATGCGCGGTGTGTCACTGACCAACAAGAGGAAACTTGTTTCGGATATTTATAATATATAATCTACAATAAAATCACAAATATTATACCATAAAATAAGGTGAGTGAGTTTATTGGATATTCCTTTAAAAATTTGTTTATTGAATATTGTTAATGTAAGAAAGTTTCACACTCAAATCAAATATATGTCACATAAGTAGTTATGTTTATTTTATTTTATTTTGAATTAAAATAAAAATATATTTTTTATAAGACGAAAATCAATTAGAATCATATATAAACAAAATTTATGCTAGAGTGGATCAATTTTTTTCTCTTATAAACTTTAAAATTCATGGACAATGGCTGGTGGTAGATAAGAGGAAGAGTGTCTATATTTCAAAGCCAAAGAGACAAATTAATATGCTAGTAAATGACAATGGTGCGGCAGCGAAACAAATCCGTCATGAATAAACCACAACGATTAGATCTAATCATAAATGATTAAGATTAAAACCAAGGTAGTCAAATCGAGATACGTATCGTGTATCGCTAGACCCTAATTCCGTGTCGTGTATCGTATCGTAATGTGTATCGTAAGATACGGACACAAAAAAAATTAAGTCATAAATTAAATAATATACTAATATATCATCTAAATATAGTTCAAAATAATCAAAGATCCAAGTCATAAGTAGAAAAATAGTCTCACAAAGTTCAAGTTCAACCTAATTCCAAGCCATAAGCCAAACTAAAGTACTAAACATCAAAGAGATGAAATTAAATTCCCACTCCCTAATTCCAAGCCATTAAAGGGCTGCTGAAGTTGAACGTGAAACATGAAAGGGCTGCTGAAGTGAAGTTGAACGTGAAAGGGTGAAAGAATCAAAGAAAACATCACTTTTTAGAGCAATTTACTAATTTTTAATGAAATTAAATGCTCACTCCCTAATTTTTCTAGGGGAGTAAGATGAAACGACATTTGAAAAACTGTTTTTGTATCATATCGGGATACGTATCGTGCGATACTCATGCGATATGTGCGATACAGGTCACGATACGAACACAAAAAGATACATACGTGGGATACGTATCGTTTGGTTGATTTTCGTATCGTATCGGGATACGTATCGTGTGATACGCACGATACTGACTACCATGATTAAAACATGAAGTTACGTGACATTTTTAAGTATGGCCATGTAACTATTAATTAAATTGTTTTAATCTTATCGTTCATAATTAAATCTAATTATTCTCGCGTTCTCATATAATTTTTATTACACCCTTTAGGATTGATTTCTAAACATTTTCCTCCTCGACTCATATATTACTTTACTCTTACCACTTGAACTATCGGGACATCATGTCTATTATTTTTAAAAACTTACAAAGTCCTTTATTATTTTTCATCTGATTTATTATTTTATCTTTGAGTTGGGTAGGGGGAAGTCCAGGATGGATTCCTGACGCGTGTAATTTATTTTTTGAAGGGTAAAAGAAATTTATTTTTCCTTCTACTCCCATTTTTAATTTATAATTTTGACCTTCATTTTGATCTCTTAAATACAGAAACGTTAAAATAAAATTGTAAAATCGTTGCAAAGTGGAAGAAAGAAAGAAAGAAAAGAAAGGGTGCGGTGGTGTTGAAGTTGAGTTGTTGTTTCCTCTGAAAATTCACACACTCCCTTCCCTTCTCTTCGTATCAGATCCGAATCTCTCTTCCCCTCTTTCCCTTCCCTCCTCCTCTCTCCGATTCGGATCTCCGATTCCGGCCACCTGATTCGCAATTGGATCCGCTTGACCTTCCCGCCATGAACCCTTTCTCCTCCGGCACGCGGCTCAGGTAACCAATTGAATCCTGCTCCGTATCTTCCATTCTTCCCGATTCGGATCAGATATATACTGTTCTTCTTCTGTAGCTCACCATAACATCTTCAATTTTCTCCGCATTTTTTCATTTGATTGAAATTTATTGCTCGTTTTACTGCTTCCTTCGCGATTTCGTTTTCTGTAAGCTGAAATTAGTGTTGATCGTTGAGAATTTGAGAATTCATTTCAGTTGGAGCAATTCAAATTTGTGAATATTGTTTATGTAAAGTTTATTTGGGTTAAGCATAGAAACATGTCATTTCTATGTTCATATATTGTAAGTAACTAAATGCTGTGGAAAATTGGTCATGAGGTTCAGAATCATGAGTGTTTGACTTACACATTATAAGTTAGATAGATCCTCATTTGATCGCTCGTCTGCGGAATGTCACTGATGACGTCCCTCTTGCGTGCCAAAACCAACCAGATCGATTTAAATCTGATTGGTGTGTTTAGCAATGATTTTGCTGATTAAGATTCTATGATTTTAGTTGGAATATGTGTCTAGTCGCGGGTGTCTGGTCCTTATGAATTTGAAGCTTCTTTTTTTCCCGGGATAGGAGCAATATGTGATGCATTATACACACTTGTTTGTATCACATTTTGCTTTGTCAGTAGTGAGAGAATCTTTTGTCCTTCCCTTTTATACTTACCTTATCTCATTTTAGATACAAATTGTTACGTAAAAACAGGCAAAATGTTACTTATTTTATCACTCAGGGTTTTAATTTTTGCATTTTCCTGCTGCTCTGCCTGTTTTTTCTTTGTAAATTAGTATATTGGCTCTACTTCAGAATACCTTTTGTTTGCAAAATCAGATATGGTTTACATATTGCCAGGTTTTCTTGCAATTTGCAAATATGTTAAATGTTTAGTATTAAGGTTTTGTTGGTGTTTAATTATAATCAATATCTTTTATTTTTCTGATTGATATCCTCACTTGTAGGGATATGATTCGAGCCATACGTGCTTGCAAGACTGCAGCAGAAGAACGTGCTGTTGTAAGAAAAGAATGTGCTGCCATTCGTGATTCAATAAATGCAAACGATCATGACTATAGGCATCGAAATCTGGCTAAGCTAATGTTCATCCATATGCTTGGTTATCCCACACATTTTGGTCAAATGGAGTGCCTCAAGTTGATAGCATCTCCAGGATTTCCAGAGAAGAGAATAGGTTATCTTGGCCTCATGTTGCTTCTTGATGAAAGGCAAGAAGTTCTGATGTTGGTCACCAATTCTGTAAAACAGTATCCATTTTCTATTTGAATTTAGTTGTCTATTCTCTGATTTCTTACATTCTACTTTAGATGTGTTATTGATATTGATCTTCTACTGAAACAAATTGAGGGTAAAATATTAATAATGGTTTCTGGCAAAGCCTTAACTGAGTTGTAGAGATCTTAATCACACAAATCAGTATATTGTGGGACTTGCACTTTGTGCTTTAGGAAACATTTGTTCAGCAGAAATGGCTCGGGATCTTGCACCAGAGGTTGAGAGATTGCTGCAATTTCGTGATCCAAATATTCGGAAGAAGGTGATTTTTCAATGTACCTCATTTCTTCAGAGTTTTTATCTTTACCATCACATTTAAATTTCATACATATATTGGCCTTTTGTTATAAATTGAGGGAAAAGAGGCCATGGATGTTTTTTATGGTTTCATAGTGACACAATATCTTCTACATACTTACATAGTGACATTAACATATTGCTTTTCAGTTATAATGATTTGTTTTGTAACTTCTGTGCTTTTATTCTGGTAGGTAATGACTTGTTACTACATGTTCTTGTTGCTTAACTTGCTGTAATGATTTATAATTATGGATTGTGAAGAACTTCTTTACATACATTTTTGCCTGATTGGACTATGATTTTACTGAAAATTAGATGTCCCATAGGACACGATTCTTGATATAACCTGATTCTGGTCCTTGTACTATAGTTAAGTTACTTGCCTCCATCTTTGCGTGATTGCTAATTTTTAAATTGCAAAGAGAGAATCAAGATTCAAGAGACAGCATGCATCTACTCAACCATTTCCAGTTGGAATGGAATTGGAAAGACATTTTGCCATGGACTTAAAGCTCCTAGATAAACAAAGATGCTGGTTCTGTTTTTGTGTTTTCTGGAAAATATGTGAATTTTTAATTTCAACCATTCCATGAATTACACAATCCCAGTAATATTTGGCCTAAGGGAGTAATTCTGAAGCTCACAGACTATTATACTTTATGTTGCAATGCTCATTTGAAGAGTCTGCTCTTTCGTTCTGTGATGTTAATAACAATTCTTACCTTATAATAGTCTGTGCTACAACTATTTGACTTTACAATTATATTTTGGAATGTATAATCTTGCATGATAATCTAATTTGATACAAGTTATGAGCTTTAATACAAAACAAGTTGGTTGTAACATATCACTTTTTTTCATCGATTACCAGTCAATTTGTTTAATGTCTATTCATGATCCTTTTCCTTCAATTTTTGTTATTGAGTGGAAGTCTACTTATTAATGTCTTTTTAATCACTTAACATGCAACAAGTTAGTTCCATAGCCTAATCTCAGTTGTCACTTATCTAGGATTGTGACCCTCCTACTCCCCTTTTCTAAACAATTGTAACCAGACAATGTAATTTAACATATATGTTGTTGACAAAACCTGTCCCATATAACTGCTTGAGTTGCCATTTTTCATTCTCTTAAATTTTTCATTCTCATAAATTAACTATGCTCCCTGTTATACAGGCAGCATTATGCTCTATAAGAATCATAAAGAAAGTTCCAGACTTGGCAGAAAATTTTATCAATCCTGCTACTTCCTTACTTAGGGAGAAACATCATGGAGTTTTGATTGCTGGTGTTCAGCTTTGTGCAGATCTGTGTAAAACTAGCACTGAAGCTCTTGAACATATTAGAAAGGTATTTTTCATCTTTCTTATTATGTTGTCAATCATATAGTGTATTTTCCTAGTACCCACTTTAGATATTAATTGAAGTAAACTTATCTAATACAGACTTAGCATGGCCAAAAATATTCTATGTAATGAAGCTATTTTCTGGAATCTAGTATTTGTTGATCATAATTTGATTGCCTCACAAAATTGAAATGCTTGTGATTGTTAATGTAGTGTTTGAGCTTTTCTAACTGCTATTATTATTTTGGTATTTGTAACCTCTTTCTTTTCAAAGACTGCCTTTCAGTTTCAAGGGCACCCACTGTTTAGTTTTTGCAAGCAAGTCTTTGGGGTATAAATGTGTATAATCTGAACTGTAAAGGCAAATACGCAAGGTTCAATTATGAAACTTTATAATGACAAGGCATACCTCTTAGGGCATTTTTATATGAACATTAAGCTTTGATTTTAACAAAATATTCTTTGAACAATTATTACAGAAATGCACAGATGGTTTGGTCAGAACTCTTAAAGATCTAGCGAACAGTCCTTATTCACCAGAGTATGATATTGCTGGCATCACAGACCCGTTTCTCCACATCAGATTGCTTAAACTTTTGCGAGTGTTGGGGGAAGGTGATGCTGATGCTAGTGACTCCATGAATGACATACTTGCCCAGGTCAGTTGTTTGTACATGCTGACACTTGAGACTTAAAATAATCTTAATATTTGATGCTTATTAGTTATTTCATGGTTGAGATGTACAATGTTTTTATACAATGTTTCCTAGTCAGGGATTGCACATTCAACTTAATAAGGAAACGATAATAATGATATTACATAGTAAGTCAGATCCTAATCGATCAGTTATCTATTTCCCGAAATAAGGAAATAGCATAATTGCAGAATATATCAACATATATAACATATCTCAACGCTCCCCATCAAGCTGGAGCGTATATGTCATGTGCATCTAGCTTGGAACGTATGTATACTTTAATATTCTCGGACCCCTTAAAGGTTCAGCGAAAATATCGACAAGCTGACCCTTGGAGAAAGCAGAAGAAGTTTTATGATGTTAGAAAGAATTTTTTTCTCTTATGAAATGATAATCAACTACTCTTAGACTGGATTGGAGCAGAGATGCTACGCTGACTGGTTATCACTCATTAGCTCAATGGAGTCAACATCACAGAACCACAACTTTTGAATTAAATGCTTCAACGGCAGGAGCTCGCAAGTTGTGTGAGCCATTGTGTGTTCCGTAGCTTCCTGCTTGATCTAGCAACAGCGATTTACTTCTTTTCCACGAGATAAGGTTTCCTCCTATTCAAATACAAATAACTCGAAGCAAACCGCCTTTCACTCGCATCACCAACCCAATCTGCAATGCATATGGATATCCAACAATATCAGTTTGACCCCTATCTATGTAAAGAAGTCCCTTTCTAGGTTACCTTTGATATGTCTAAGAATATGCATAAGCATAACAACCCGCCAATGACTATCACATGGATAATTGAGGAACTAACAACACTGGTTGGGAAGGATCTATAAGGTTTGGTCATGTTGGAATAAATTAACTTCCCCACCAGTCTCTGGTATTTTCCTGGGTCAGGATAGAGCTCCCCCTGATTGGGAAGAAGCAGCTTGGCATTAGGATCCACAGGTTGTCAACTAGTTTGCAATTTAGAAGACAGTTCTCCTCCAAAATTTCAAGAGCATACCTCCTTTTGTGAATATTTTTAATCTTGAAATCCAATGTCAGTGTTATATTCCTATCTAGTTCTTTGAAGATTTATGAGGGTTGCATGTGGGGGTTTTGGTCTCTATAATTGTATACTACTATAATAAATTATTTTTATTTTTGGCCAGGGACAAGACAACTATTTGTACTGTAATTATATAGGTATGGTTTGGTCAATGTTAGAAGCTCCAATTAACTTACTGAGTTAAGTTTCTTTTATAAATAGTGTTAACCGCTTCTTGTAGTCATCAAGATGTAGATCATTCATTTTAGTATTTTTAGGATATGTTTGTTGTTTTTCCAATATGTTATGCCAGTAAATGAGTTGATGATATCAATCTACTATTGTTTATTAGCAGCCGTCTTTTTTGAAATTTACTGTTGATAATTTTTAATTGCTATCTATTTAGGTGGCTACAAAAACCGAGTCCAATAAAGTTGCAGGGAATGCCATTTTATATGAGTGTGTTCAAACAATTATGAGCATTGAAGATAATGGGGGCTTACGCGTACTTGCCATCAATATCCTGGGAAGGTTCTTATCAAACCGTGACAACAATATCAGGTTCACTTCTGGTCATTGCTTTTCTTGTAAAGCATGTGAAAAAACATGATTAAGACTAAGACCACTGCATTGAGTGTTCTCATTGTAAGGTTACACTTACGAAAGCTAAGAGAAGCACAAAATATTTAAGCACTGTTGTGAAGTCATATATTGACTAGAGATATGGCCAATTAAGTCCTTATAAAGGGTAGAGCAATCCTCACCCCTGAACTGGCTTTTGGAATAGAGTTAGGCCTAACCCGAATTCTAAGGTGGTTTCAAAGTAGTTCCTAGGTCCTTTCATTGGAGATCACCCAATTATGGGCCACCCACATATGTTCGTTTCTGCAAATTCCATGCTCCGGATGTCCAGCCATGGGCGTTAGGGGGTGTGTTGAAAAGTGCCACATTGGCTATAGAGATATGGCCAATTAACTCCTTATAAATGGTAGAACAAGCCTTTCCCCTGAGCTAGCTTTTGGGCTAGAGTTAAGCCTAATCGAAGTCTAAGGCACTGTAAGAGGTTTGGAAAATCTCCTCTAGCTTGGGAGTATTCTTTATTGCTGTTCCATGAACTGATACTAGAATGTAGGAAGTGTTCTCTTGATCAGTAGGATCAAGCTAACAAATTAATGTCGCATCTGGTGTTCTTCAAGCCTTATATTCATTCCAATCCTTTTATTAATTTGATTTTGTAATTTCTTGCTTTGCGGTTTCCATAATTCATTTCATTATTGAATTGACTCTTACTCTTGCTACCTTCTTCCTTCAGATATGTGGCGTTAAACATGCTAATGAGGGCTGTAACTGCTGATGCTCAGGCAGTGCAGAGGCACCGTGCAACGATCCTAGAATGTGTGAAGGTATTAGATTCATTGTCTTTGTCCTTACTTATTCATTGACAAAAATCGGTTTCTGTGACTTGAGAAGTTGATCACTTGACTCTCTGCTTCAGGATTCAGATGCTTCAATTCGGAAAAGGGCCCTTGAACTTGTTTACGTTCTGGTGAATGAAACTAATGTGAAGCCATTAGCGAAAGAGCTTATAGATTATCTGGAAGTTAGTGATCCTGATTTCAGAGGAGACCTTACCGAAAAAATTTGCTCCATAGTTGCAAAGTGAGTCATAAGGTTTTGAATGACATTCTATTTCTGTATAGATAAATTGTTTTTTCCTTTGTTTCTTTGTCTTTCTTTCCCCTTTGTTCTATTATATACCCAATCATTTATGGGGCCACTTATGATATTCCATCAATATAAGATGGCTTGCTTTGTATCTGGAACAGGATTTTACTACCTTTCTTTTAGAAACTAGATAACTCTTTGCCATGTTAGTAACTGTGAACATATTGGGCCTGTTTGCATACTCGTCAATCCACCATTGTCTCTCCTCGTTTATGAAATAGTAAGGTTATACTGCTTTTCATTTTTGCATCGGGATGCCAAATTTTTCCGTTTTCTATTTTATTGATGAGTATACAAACAGCCTCATTATCTTTGTTGGTCTTTCAATTTTTGCATTTCAGATATTGCTTATCTTTCTTCTCGCTCTTACTTTGGTAAAATAAAAGAGTCCATTTGGCTCATTTTATACAATCCTCACCTTTTTTACCCAATCAGTTAAATATGAGTTTCTTTGGATTGCATACATTAGTATATTACTATTTGCTTGACAAACATTTATTTTTTGTTGCTTCAGGTTTTCGCCAGAGAAGATCTGGTACATTGATCAGATGCTCAAAGTTCTGTCTGAGGTATAAATATAAGAGACAAGCTTTTGTAGTGAATTAAAATTCCAACCCATGCTAGCTTTTTAGGGTATTGACCACCTCAGTGATGTGTATTTACATAGGGTAGTTCTGTTGCTTCCCGTCTCTACATTTAGCATGTAATATCCCATAAAAAAAATTAATTTTTGTGGCAGCTTATTATAAGTTTTCTATAAACAATTAGTCATTTATAATTATTTTAGTAGTTAATGGTTCTATGATTCAGGTATCAATGTTCTAACTGCTGCTTATATGTATGATTCAAATTCTGTCTCTTAATCAACTTGTTTGAACCAGAATTGTAATGCTTTTTATGAGTCATAAAATGTCCACCTAATAAATTTGATGGTGTATTGTCATTGTTGTTTGGAGTGTGTGGCTTGGCGCAACAGTGAAGTTGCTGCCTTGTGAGCTTGTCACAATTTCTAGTCACAGAAACAATCTTTCTGCTCATGAGGGTGTGGCTTCATGCATCTTACCCTCTCAAGACCCCTCAATGATGGGAGATTTTTGCACGGGCTTACTTTTTTTTTGTGATTACTGTTTGGTGTGTGGTCTCCATATTAGGCCATTCTGTTATGTATTGAGTGCACGTGCTGATCTTTATCTTATGTTAGTAGGCTGGAAATTTTGTAAAAGATGAAGTGTGGTATGCCTTAATTGTGGTGATAAGCAATGCTTCTGAGCTTCATGGATATACAGTAAGAGCATTATACCGGGCATTTCAAACATCTGCTGAACAGGTGCTTACTTTTACTGTGGCCAAACCTAGGCAGACTATTGATTTTCTCTTGATGGTCAAATAATAACATTACATATTACTTTTGTCAGGAGACTCTAGTTCGAGTTACGGTGTGGTGCATTGGGGAGTATGGTGACATGTTAGTCAATAATGTTGGAATGCTTGACATAGAAGATCCAATAACAGTGAGTGAATACTTTTTATTATAAGTTACGCACATGTGCATACTGTTGCTTCAAGTTGCATGAGTATGAGAAATTGCTTGACCGAGAACACGAGCAATACTTTAGCAAGTTGATATATTGGTCTCAGAAGCTTCTATTAAAAATTATTCTAATTGTGCCCTTTTGATGAGGCTTCTTTTTATATGGTTATATTTGGATGATGTATAATGAGCCTGAAAGAAGCAAAATCCATCAGTCTTAGTACTTCTCGCTCACTGTTGAAATGAGATATCCGGTTCTTTTCCTGTTTCTTTTGTTCTCCACTATTGTAAGGAATGAAATGAGGTAAGTGCTAGGATTTTACTTCACATGTTTGATTGGTGTATTTCACTACTCTGTGGCAGAAAATGCTCCTAGTCATTTGCTGATTTAATTAATTTGGGTATTTATGTGCTTGTGCTTAAACCGTAAACATTAGGATCAAAGCTAACCTTCTTTTTTGGTCCTGGCTATCCCACATTCATGCTGACCCCGCCTACCTCAGATGCAATTTGTCCCGTCAATCCCATATAGGATTTGTGATTCATACTGGTCTGTCATTGTAAATCATACCAATGGTGATCTCTCATATCTCCCTGATGAGTTGTCCCATGATGCACCATCCATGGACCATGGTGATGATACTCAGTTTTAATTCAATGTTTAATTTTTAAGTTTTGTGCATCCAAAATTTTCTGCCAAATGCTGTTCTAGATAGATCTGTGGAAGTTCTAGCTCTGGCTATTTATAATTGCTTGCCAGAAAAAAATCCCATGATCATTCCGCAGAATCTTTTCTTCCAACATTTCAACCCAATCTTCAGATTGATGATCATTCCAACCATCTTGCTGAGTTGTCTTTCTAATTCTAGCAGTGTTATCTCTTCCACATCTTCAACATCCTTGAGCTGTCTTTTTTACCATGCTTTGGGGAGCCCATTTTATATTTTTCTGTAGAAGGGTTTATCTGTCGCAAACTTAAAGCTTAGTTACTTTTAGCTTGATGGAAAGTGTTAAAACCTGGATCTCAATGTATGGTTTGCATCAATGAGTAATGTAGTAATGTAGTATATCGTATATTATCTCTTAGGATTGGTTTCCATATTTTTTATATTTCATGATTTGTTTCCCTATTTAATTGGGAATAGGAGTCTAATAACTTTCATGATTAATTTCATTACTTAATTAAGATTGGGAGTCTAATATAAATAAGGGTTACTGCAGTCTTCTGAACTGATGGAAACTATAATCACAATATTAAGTCTTTATTCTTTATATCCCTATAAGGTTATAACTCCAACACCTTTTTAAATTTTTTAAATGATGTTTTTCACTGTTAGCTCATTATGCTGTCAGGTGACCGAGTCAGATGCGGTGGATGTTATAGAGATTGCTATAAAACGTCATGCATCAGATCTTACCACAAAAGCAATGGCTCTGGTTGCCCTATTAAAGCTCTCTTCACGTTTCCCTTCATGTTCAGAGTATGATCTCTTTTTCAAATTTTTTATCATCTATTACATCATACCTTAAATTGGCGTTTGTCTATAATTCTCCCAGAATCATATGTATTACATGGTAGATTGAATAGGAGTTGTCAAAAACCAACTCTCTCAAAACCATAAGTTGCTAGGTAAAGACTAAAGGCACATGAATGACACTACACATTCCCTCACACAGTAGTTCATTGGGCTTGAAACGTAGGCAATGGAAGGGTCCATCTTACTTTTTGCTGAAATTCAACATTTATTTAGAATCATAGAAGTCGGAACGATCAAACAAATGACCACTTAGTAATATAGGCTTTGATACCATGTCAAGAACTAACTCTGTCAAAAACCCAAAAGTTTATGTTGTTCATGAATGGTTTTCAATCTTAACAGTGTTTTTTCTTCTTATTCGTCTTTTTACTTCAAAGGAATTACAGGTGTAATATTCTAGTAGAAATTCACTCCCCAAGGTTCAAGATAATTTTAAAATGTTCAATCCCTATGCATGCGATCTGGTCTCTGTTGAATCATGGACTTTTCCCATCCATGGCCCTGCTTCTTAAGAGACATGCCATAAACATATTTACCTAATACAAGTCTTTTTTTCTCTTGTGCTTAATATATTTTGCGTGAAAATTTATTCCCTTTCGAACATGTATAACAGGAGGATCAGGGAAATTGTTGTTCAGTTCAAAGGGAATCTTGTGCTAGAATTGCAGCAGAGAGCTATTGAATTTAATTCAGTCATTGCAAAGCATCAAAATATTAGGTGAGGTTCACTAGTATGCTTATCTTGTATATAAAGAGCTTGGATTTCTACTACTTGCATAAGAGGGATTCTATTATGAGAAGCTTTCATTGGGCAGGTCTACACTTGTAGAAAGGATGCCGGTTTTGGATGAGGCCACTTTCGTTGGTAGGAGGGCTGGGTCTTTGCCAGGCACAGCTTCTACACCAACTGTACCTTCAGTTAGTATTCCAAATGGAGTAGTCAAACCTGTGGCTCCTCTTGTAGATCTACTCGATCTAAGTTCAGATGATGTTCCTGCACCTAGCTCATCTGGTGGTGATCTTCTTCAGGACCTTCTTGGTGTTGATATGTCAGGGGCATCACAACAATCTGGTTGGTGTCCATAGTTTATCTTATAAATTATTATAATGCCTGAAAAGCTAGACATTTTGTCTTTATTGATTACCATATTTGTTTATGGATCTTTGTTTAATATTTATAATTATTACTGTTTTCAGACATACAAGAGTTGATAGCATTGTTTTATGACGCCCTCTCTATTTTTTAAACCATGTGATCTGTAGGAAAATGTATTAAGAAGGACCTTGCTCTAAATGGATTTATTGAAAACTAAGTTTTTGGTTTAACGACGTTATTTGATTGAAGTAGCCAATCCTTCCTAATGAGATAGCACTCTGGTGGTGGTGATTGTTAGGTTTTGTAAAGGATGAAACATGCAAACTTATTCACTTTCTTTATTGTAAATAGTTCCACTCAACATACTCATAGCATCTGACTTTTATTTCGTTTTTTAGGCACTGGTCAAGCTTCAAAAAGTGGCAAAGATGTTCTTCTGGATCTTTTATCTATCGGATCACCTTCTGCTCCAAGCAGCTCATCTACAGTAGACATCTTATCCTCCAATACAAGTAACAAAGCACCAGCTTCACCTTTGGATGATCTTTCATCACTTTCACTGTCTTCAAGAGAAACTTCAAATGCTGCTCCTATGATGGATTTATTGGATAGTTTTTCTCCCAGCCCACCAACAGGTTGTAAACTTTGTTTAACATCTGGGCATTATCATTATTTGAAATTTAGTCTAAGTACTGATTTCTCTCCCTTCTCTTATAGAAAACAACGGACCAGTTTATCCATCTGTGACTGCATTTGAGAGCAGCTCCTTGAAGTTGACATTCAATTTTTCAAAGCAACCAGGAAACCCACAAACAACATCTATCCAAGCTACCTTTACGAACTTGTCCCCTAATACGTATACAGATTTTGTTTTCCAGGCAGCCGTTCCTAAGGTATGCTAATCAGTATGCTATTGAGCTTTGTACATGCTAAGTTCATCGTCATCATCATGATCATCATCATTGTTGTAATTTTAAACATATAATCTGAATTTACGGCTTTTAACAAAATTGCGATCTTCATTATTATAGAGCTAACTTGTGATTCCATGCTTCCCGTTGAGTGTTGACTATTATCTTTTTTCGTTCCCTTTTGCATGTCATTTAAAAAAAAAAATTAGCGATGAGGAAAGAACTTGTGGCTGTTGCTTCTACAGTTCTTCTAAGATATGGATTCTTGTGATAAAAATGTTTGCAGTTGTAATGACTGAATAATTCCCTTTGTATTAGTCTAATTAGTTATCTGAGCTTTTTAATTGCTAAATAGTTACTTCTAGCATGTAATGTTTGATAATCATGAGCAGTTTCACTGTTTATTCTGTGGGGTATTAAAATCGAGTTGCTTTGTTACCTTCCATTCTCTAGCTCTTACGTATGTTGTTATTTTGGATTTTCAGTTTCTTCAATTGCACTTAGATCCAGCTAGCAACAATACTCTCCCTGGAAATGGGTCCATAACTCAAACTTTGAGAGTTACAAATAACCAACATGGAAAGGTAGATATACTATGTTACTATTGCTTTACTCTAAATGTTAGTGTTCTACCATGTGTCTTATCTGATTTATTTGGCATGTTGTTACAAAATTGTTCGTTTATGCTGTTTTGCTGTCATGAACCAACTATCGTAAAAGGTTAAGCTGTTAAATGAAAAGTATATGAATGGTTTTATATCTAACAAATTTAATATTTTATAGTACATACAGCAAAAATGGTTTGATTTATGTTTTAGAGTAAACTGAGTGATCACTGCTTACTTAGTCGTTTGTCACCGAGGATGTAAAGAATTAAACACCAACTTTTAGTTTCATTGGACACTCAGTGAAACTCCCATTAGGCATCACAAATGTCACATTTTTCTTTGATTAATGTCTGGACTATGACTTCAATTATTGATTATGAATATTTATTTCAATTTGGGTATTATTTTATTTCTTAGCATTTACGTAGTATAAATTATTTATATCACATCCATATGCTTGCTATGTACGATATTGAAGCAGTTTTGGTCAACCACTAAAGATTAACCCCGCCGGGGTGTCATTTTTCTTTCTGTGCTTTGTGTGGAAAATGTGTGTGTGAACACATTTCCGAGATTGTTTTCCTGAGAAAACCTGACAGCTAGCTACAACTCATTTTTCAGAAATCTCTTGTCATGCGCATAAGGATAGCATACAAGATAAATGGCAAAGATGCACTGGAGGAAGGACAAATCAGTAATTTTCCTCGTGATTTATGAAGCCAAAATGGTAAGGGGTCATTCAGGTGATACACAAAACCCTTCCGCACACTAGTACCGGTGCAGTTTTCATGTTTCATTCCTTTAAATGAGAGGAAGAGGTTTGGTTCGAGCAAGCGGGACCACTTTTTGGCGCAAATTTGAAGTCTATTTGGTGGCTTCACATCTTTGGTTTGTTTTTTTTCTTCTTCTTTATTTAGGTTGTTTATGTACATTAGTGCAAAATATTTCCTGTATGAAAATGTTGAAATCAAATTTTGCCTCTCAAGGCACTGAGAGTTGTGTTGTGCTGAGAACTTGAGGTGCTCTCTAGCTATTTTTCCGGAGGTAGTCGCTCTCGGTCTTTGCTGTCTAAAGTTATAGTGTTGTTGAATGCAATTTGGTAAGCCTTAGACAATTCATATATTATATTTGATTTATGTAACATTTTTCTCCCAAAGATTAATGAAATGTTATCTCAAAATTATGTCAGGAGAGGATTTACCATTATGAATGTGTGATTCTTATCATCCCTTATATGCTGAAATTTTAAGTTCTCTGAACCCTGATTGCTTCAGATATGTTTCTTATCTTATCATTTTCAGTTCATAATGTATGGGAGCTAAAAGTTTCATAATTTGAAATTTAGGCCCACTTAATCACAAAAAAAAAGTTTAAAGAGTACTAATATATTGAGTTGTCTCGTTAGCCATTTATTATTATTGTTGTTACTATGAATGTGTGATTCAACACGATTGTGATTCTTTTGCATGACAGCTTTTTTTTACTTATTTGAAATCGGTGACTTCGAGACTGTCACATGGTGATGTAAATTTATCAATGGTTTGTTGACTTGTTGGATTATTGGATCCATTCAGAAGTTTAATAAAATCTCAATCGTTTAGGAGGGCGTGAATTTATTTATTTAACATCGAAAACTAGTCTTGCTACGATATTCTAATCTTAAAATTAGGTAATCATTTATGAGTTTCATAGATCCGAGAATACACATTATGCACAGCACTAAACAATATAAATGTCATGCACAATTATTATTTTTCATAAGAAAAATACATAAATTGATATTTTATTTAGATTTAAATACACTAGTTTGATTTTAACAAAAAATTAAAGAAAGGAAATTCATTTTGACTTTCTTAACTTGGATGAAATTTACTATTAATTGTGAATACTTTGTTTAGAGAATGAGAATTTGATTTTCACAGATAATAATAATAATAATTAAAAACTTAATTGTAACAATTTATAAAATAAAAGACTAAAAATCTGCTAAAATCATTGCTACTATATAATTAGTGAAAGTGAAATTAAGCTATTATTATCATTATTTAGTTTGACCACCGATCCAGTATCATCCACAAGATGTAATCATGTTCGTACTTGGAATATCTAAATCTTGATGGAACTAATTTTCCTAATAATTTTCATAGGAAAATCTAACATGTACGACTTGAATAAAATACATGTTGGTTAAGCTACTTTTATTATTTAGTAAATTATCAAGAGTGCGCGCGTTGGATTAATTCAATTGCAAGCTGCTAGAGACATATCTTGTACTCTGAAACGCATGAAACATATATCTTGATTTCAACATCGCAATTGCTGTCACATACAACACTCACAATCACTCAACTGCCCTTTTAATTTAAGCTTAACCACCATGTTGTTGTTTTCTTTGCCCCACCGCCAATCCAGCTCAAACAGTGCAAAGATTTTTGTCCTGCATTGAATCAAATTGAGCTACAAACGTTATTAACTAATATCTGACTTGGTTAAATATGTCTCTATATTACAGAGTTGGTATCTTTCTAGTTTCTATATGAGATCCAGCTATGCTAACACCAACTTAGAAGGCACCCCCACCTTCTATTTCCCCCTCTTGAATTTGGGGTCATATTTTATGAATTATGAGAGACAAATCATATTTGAACCGTAAATATTTATATTTTAGTAGGATTATCTCTTATTAACACAATTATTTTATTTACAAAACTTGAAAAAAAAATCAAACATGTACCACCTTAACTGAATTCACTCATGCATTTTTGCTCAATAATGATATACTCACACCTCTCTTTTTTCCACTTCATTTCCATTTATTTTTATTTCTATCTCTCTCCTCTTATCATCTATTACATTTTATGCTTTCTCTCTCTTACTTTTTATTTTCTTCTTATCTCTCTCATCTTCTACATTTTTCCACCTCCACCTAAAAATGAGGTGTGAAAGAATAATTATTATTTTTGCTAGGGTGACCATATTCCATATATGTTTTCTAACACATTATTATGGGTCAATTATGAGGAGGTAGTCAAGACAACCTTCTCTTTTCCTGGAGGCCCCAACATCAAGGTGCACTGATTCTTTGGCTTAATTTAGCATTGGGAAGTTGACCTAAAATAACTAAATAATGCTTGGCGGAACCATCGGAGAATGATGCATTCGGATTTGTAAGTGCTTTTGTCTGAAAACAGGTGGTAGATTGATTGATTTTCTTAAGAAAAATCATTCAAATAGAAGACTATATTTGAATATTAAAATTTTATTTATACCATTTGATTATAAATGAATAAAAATTTGTAGATAATTCGGCTCCTTTAGCATATCGTTTCTCTATGTGTGGAAAAAAAAATGTTGATAGAGGTCATACTCACTTCAATTCACTTCAATGGCCTGTTTGTCTCAATATGTATTAATCACTTGGTGCCAGGGGAGCCCTTCTAACACCCAAAAAAATGCACCCTTTAGTAGAGAACCCCACCAACATCCACTGACTCATCACTCATGTCAGAGCACTCCACAGTCCTGATCTTAACAATTCCTCCACCCCACATTGGCACATTTCAGTTTCCACTCCTGATCATGGTACTCAAACCATCCAAAAAGAGGGTCATGCCCAACATCAAAAGAAGGAATGGAATACTTCCTTCTTTCTTTTACTTCTTTTTAATCCAAAAGTGATAAAGCAAGCCTCCAGAGAAAACTAAAGCATCCAAAAAGCACAATATGACTTCACTTACATCTTCCTACTCATAGTCATAGCAAGAAATTGCTAACAAAAACCACTTTTGTCACTTAAATAAATAATCACATGGCATTACGGGTCCACATTAAAAAATTATGCTGGAGAATAAGGTGGTGATTCTTTCCAAGTGCCAACTTTACTCTTCTCTTTTCCCTCATAAAATCTACTAGATAAAGCTTTCAGAGAACTCCACAACATGAAAACAGGTGCTTGATTTTGGGGGATAAGGAAATCTATTGAAAAAGAAGATTTCTATTGCTTTATCATTATGATACTCTATTTATACTTCCATATTAGTGTCACATTATAAAAAACTAGTATTTTAATTTTTCATAAATCATTTTCTTTCATATCTCTTCTGCACTTTTACTTTTGTTTTTCCTCTCATCCCATCAACATCATGGCTTTCCTTCTTTTGTTTTTACCTCCTTCCTCACTATCTTTTTTCCATCTAAAATTGGCCTGGAAAGTTGTTTTCATAACCCACCATCACTTTTCAAATTCACTAAAAGGATAACTCAAGTGGTAAGAGTTAGGGACATAAGGGTTGGGTGGGTTAAAGGGTGAAGGGTCCCGGGTTCGAACCCGGATGATGAACTAATTTACTAACATTTCTAACAACTAATATTTGCCTATCAAAAAAAAAAAAACTAAACATTTCATTCAGGTCATATTGGTAGAACATTTTACAAAATAAGGGCTAATTCATATCACAATCTATCAAATGCTTAAGAGTTGTTTTCCTCACATTTCACTCAAGAGTAGTAATTCTTATCCTAAGAGCATTGCTTTAGCATTAAAAGGGAGAAAAGAAGTAAACTCTAAGTGTCAAAGGAAGCAGGAGCTCAACAAATGGATTCATTGAATATATGAAACTAGTAAGAATACAAAATCCTGAATAGCTTAATGTACCATCATGTACCTCTAGCTTTATTGATCCATGGCAAAGTTGCAGTCACAGTTGAATTATGAAAATGGGTATCTGATAAACTTGTTAACTTTTCTTTCCTAGACCATTGCCAGATCTTGGAAACAGAAAAGCTTTCACCTTTCCTTGCATTGTTGATTTTTTTACCCTCAACATCCCCATCAGTTGAAGAACTCATCAAATTTGTGGCTGCTATTCCCTTGAGTTGTTGTCTCATGCTACCATCACCTCTACTGGATCTCAAAGCCACTCTCAAATCTGAATCAGCAACAACATACTGAAAAGAACCCATTGAATAGCATCTTCTTGCATCCAAATTACCATTACTGCTCTCTCCTTCACATCTTTCCACACTAACTCCAATATTTGAGCTTCTGAATTTCCCAAGCCTCACAGAAAACACCCTCTTCCCACTCATTATGTGATTCTCACTAGGCTTGTTAACAGAACCACCACTACCTGAAACTGAAACCCCATCTTCCTCCTTTGGACCCTCAAAGTCAAACACAGGATTCTCAAATGAAAATCCAGATGCATAGAGAGTCCCTCTGCATAGAGGACAAGTTGAATTGGACAGTAACCATGTGTCTATGCAGTCTATGTGAAAAGCATGGTTGCAGACTGGGAGCAATCTCAGCTTGTCCTGTTCCAAGAACTCACAGAGGCAAACTGCACAATCAAATGGCTCTTTCAAGCCTATTATCTCTTTGTAATAGAAAACTGGGAGGGCATCTATGAAAGCCTGATCCAGGCCTGAATCATGAAGATGGAAGAGGTTCTGCAACTGTCTCTGGTAAGCATCAGATTCAGAGATTTCAGGGTATCTGTTGGATTCAGAAATTGATGAAGAGGACCTATGCTTTGAGAGAAATCTAACTAGCAAGTGTAGGAAGCCCAAGATGAAAAACACAACAGCTAGAATTACTATGATGAAAATAACTGCAGGGCTTATTCTATTCCCAGATGAAGAAGCTGATTGTTTCTGGTAGTTAGAATTGTCAGGTAATGAAGGGGAAGAAGAAGAAGGTGAATAGGGAGAAAAAATTGGAGGATTGGTGATAGCACCATTGCTTTGGTGGATTTGAGAGTGAAGCAAATGCATTTTCATAAACATGGCATTCAAATTAGACCCATGAATTTTGAGCTAACAATCAATCACTAGAGAGAGTTTCAACTATGCAGTGCTTTTGAACAAAACTATAATCATTGCTTGTTATAGTACTAAACCCAACTCATGCATTGTGAAAAAAAACAAGGAATTGGAATAATAGAAGAGAACAAACAGAGAAAAAGGAAAGAAGGAAAGAAAGAAAGAAAGAAAGAAAACAAATTGGCTCAAAATTTTCTCTTGGATATTTGAAGAGCATGGATGAGTCAATAACATAGCTTTGAAGGATGCATGGTTGAGAAATGTCAACGTTGCAGTTTCAGTTGACCTACCTTAGTGGTTGAAAATTTGAAATTCTTCAAATCTCAGAAGATAGCTGAGTTATACTTACAGGGTTCTCTTCTCTAGTTCTCCATGTAAGAGAAACCCTAATGATGATGACAATAATAATAGTAATAATGTGTGATGCAAGTGTGCTGCATCTAATTATGTTGCTCTAAATCCAATACATTGGTCATGTGCAATTGTGAAAATGAAGTCGCTTACAAGACAAAGGTTTTTGGTCCCCTGCAGCTGCAGACTACAGTACACAACATAGACCTGACCTTAGAAGGCAAAAGGTGAGCCAACATTGTCATTAACTTGTTTGACATGTTGAGGGTGCCTCCTTAATACACGTGTCCTAGACTTTGTTGATTTTCAAGAATTTTGTCCCTAAATAGTTCAAAATATTCTTTTTCCTGTCAGACTAGTGATCATTTCTTTGACAGAGTGAAACTGTTTACATTTTGATCTTATTTTTTTGTCAAGTGAACAATAGTTCAAAAGTTCAAAGATGATAAAGCCCAAAGCTAACTTAGCCTTATATGTTTGATCTTATTGAAACTCTTTCAAATGATTCTATATAAGGCCCAAAATGAACTCGGAACCTCAAGCCCAAAATTATCAAGCTCTCTAACAAAATGGGCTTCATTAGTGGAAGCTATTCTAGTTTATTTGGGTATTGTTATTGCCACCCCACCTAATCTAAATCCCACCCGTCTCGTGTTTTTGAAATCCCAAAACTACCCTTTTTCTTCATTTTCGTCTTCCTCTTCACCTCATCATCTTCCTCTTTAAGCTCTTCATTTTCCTCTTCAAATCATCTCCAAGTTCTTCAAGCTCAAGCTCTTGTCTTCATCTCATAATCTCCAAGTTAGTTCCTCATCCTTTTCCATTTATTTTTCTTCAATTTCCCTTTTCCTATGCACAATGCTTCTACCATTGTTGCTGAGCTAATTCGGCACACCGAGTTTTTAAATTTAGTGTGAATTGTAGTGTTCGAAGTTTCAAAACTTAATAGACATTAGGAAGACCAACGTACCAGGTTCTAAAACCCGATAGCATAAGGGTTGGATTCTATTACCAGTTTTAGAATCCGGGAAGTATTAGGGAAAATGAATGTTGTATTTTGGGGTATATAGCTTGGTATCATGAAACTTTGTCAAAGTATTCCGAGTTTTTTTAACTCGGAAGTGACCAACTTCGAATTTTGTATTATGCGTTTTAAAACCCGATATCGTATAGGATTATTTCATATTGTAAAACCGGTACTACTTAATTCTTATTAACTTGTTTTCTTTGCTGATTATTTTATCACACTTTAATTTATATTTCCCGTTTAATATGTTGCAGTACTTTCTGGCTAAGACGAAGGAGACAGTTCTCAGGAGGGCAGTTAATCAGTCATAAAGCTGCTCAAGGTGTGGATGATCGTGGTAGGGATGGTTAAAAACAGGAAGATGGTCGTATACCGCTCACAACGTCTGAGCGTAGACAATGAGCTATCCAATATGAGGAGACGCATGATGATCCATTAACCCTACCACCACCATGACATGGCGAGGAGCGTATTGAGCCATCCACACGAGCACGAACTCATGTTGATGATGTTGAGCATGCCACACCACCACTACAGCAAGACCAATAATTTGTTGGCGGGCCAGGGCCTGAGGAGTTGTTGGTTTTGACCGGTTATATGTTGACCATGTCGCCTCATTTGTGTGGAGCGCTCATTTATGCATTTGTTTTTTTGGTAATTCTTGTTGCCGAAGACATTTGAACCAACCTTCTTTGAAAAAAAAAAGTCAAAATTGCGAAAGTAAATTAATAATTAATTAAAAAAACTAATTGTATACTATAAATCTTAAACTCGGAAAAGCTGTTTGAATGGAAGCACCTATATTCTCTATACACATGGAAATAATTAAGCATCAGAAACATGCATCTGAAATCAACAAATTAAAGAATTAATCTCCTATAGATGTTTGAATCTTACAAAGTAAATACATAGAGAGATCAAAAGAGAAGAGAACTTACACTTAAAGTTAAAACCATTAGAGAAGAAGGCCATATATAGAGAAGGGCAGTATAAGCCAGTAATTAACAACAAATGAATGACATATAATTTGATAGCAGCATGCACTAGGTTAGCTAGTTTACGTACATACTACATATACATTTAAGTCATGGCTTAAACATGTTTAGAAGAGACTGCAACACATGAAGCTGCAACCTGAGCTGCAATATGTGTTCCGCCGTATGGACGAAAAGTCTTTCCGGCTTGAGGCTGCTCCCGCCGGGAATCATCCGTTGCAACTTCTTCATCTTCATCTCAACTGTCACGCAACCGCAACCGCTCTTCCTCCTCCTTTGCTTCCTCCTCCTCCTCCACTTCACCTTAGACAAATCTTTGCAACCCATTAGAATATTGAATGCACCAAAAATTAAACCACCCCTTATAATAGGGAAACTATGTGCGTGAATGAGAAAAGAAGAAGAAGAAGAAGAAGGTGAATGTTTGTATAGGAAGAAAGAATGTGGAATGCGGGAGCTATAAATAACAGAGAGAAGAGATACACTCACATGTGAGCTGAGCCAAGCCGCACTGTTGTGGTCTTCTTTCTTTCTTTTTTAGGCGTTTTAATTGAGTAATGTTTCTTCCACACCTCTCTTTTGAGGTGGAGAGGTGGAATGGTGAGAAAGATAGGAAGAAAAGAAAAAGTAAGAGAGAGAAAATATGAGATGTGATAGATGATAAGATGAGAGAGATAAAAATAAAAAAAGGTGAAAATGGAGTGTTTAAAAAATGAGGTGTGTATATATCATTACCGGTTTTAATTTGGTCGCATGGTCTTGTTTCGCCATGTGCCCTTACACGCTTGCTTCCTTTGTCGCTTCCCATAATTCGTTAGATAACAACAATATCCTATTTTTTAATGATAATAATAACACAATATCATTTTTTAGATTCGTTAGATAAAATAAGTCATTGTTATCGGCCGTAGATATTGTGGGATAAGAAGATAACCCTATTAATTAAGTATATATACTTTACTAGGAAAGTGTGCGTGTTTGATTGTTTGGTAAGATGAATCCCAAAATATGAAACTGAAGTGAACACGTACGTGCGGGATGACAACGAGGTGGAAGAAAGAAAGGGACAAGTGAGCTTAGCTGCACCCACCGTGGATGATGTGATCAAACTCTTGTGCTCATGCCCCACCCAACCAACTAGTCTTCAAACAAAGCTTTTGACCCGCCGACTCCTTCCTTCTAAACACGGTAATTCATTCTATTTGGATGGCAAAATTAGATGAATCAAGTTTTATTTTATACATTTTCTTAGGGTTGAAATATTTGGGACAAAAACTAAGAATACTCTTAAAGAACTTGTATTTATTACCTCATTATTGCTCAGTGAACCAAGGAAATTACGACCTTTAATTTCCCTTTATAGATAGGTTAATTGCATCATTGAGATGCAAATTTTTAATTTCCCTCTTTTCCATTGTTGGTGATGGGGATGCCAAAATGGACCTTCGATAATATACATAACATAAAGAAGTGATCGAGGGTATAGGTAGGGGTGGGACCTTAGTTCATCACATAATTCCAACATTAACCAAGCGTGTTGGCATCATTAAATCCTGTGCCATACTGTCATTCATGTTATCATTAACAAGGATCATATATACATCTTGTAGTATCATCTAACTTATATATCAAACTTGTTTACAAGCAAGCGAAATCCTTAGATCATGCGTAACAAATTAGACAGGTAAGCAAGAAAACTAGCTGACAAGCAAATGCAAACTAGCACATGCACTCTAGCTTCCTGTATATATAATTATATATAGTAGCATTAAAGCATTAATTCATGTAGTAGTATATATTAGCTGTATCGTATTTAATTTGTTGAAGTATAAGCCGTGCGTGTGCCATTCATATAGTATTTGGAAAGTTACATGCATGGTTGGTTGTCTTCTCTAGAAGGGTCACCAAAACTCATGCCATGTGAGGGTTGACGATGACGTTTGTTGGCAGGCACACGTGCGATCGATTAAATGCATGGGTGCAGAACACACAATACAATTGTTTCCATTCTCAGCTCAGCCTCAGAGCATCCTGATATTACCAATAGCTTAAAAGAATTATTGAACTTGCATAAAATTAATGAATTTACTTTTGTTAATAATTAATGTTCACAAATCTTATTAAAAACATATTTTCCCATGCATTCCATAACTGTCCAGCTCCCTGTTGATCACTAGGAAATTGTTTGGAAATGGGTCCCAAATGTGGATTTAACTGGAGATCTAATTGTATTACCTATTGCATGATTATCTCTGAGTATACCTAGCTATGATTCCAAAGGTCCACCTACGCATATATTTGGTCGATCGTGGGCTTCATTAGTTTATTTAATGCATTGCATCATGGAGTAAACTACGTACACATTCCAACAACTTGGAAAGCTGATCACGTGCGATGTCGCACAAACTTTAGCCAGAGGGATGGATATGTAAACTGATGGAAGCATTCTACAAAACAAAGCAAATTAGAGGGGGAAATCCTTAGCTAAACATTGAAAATTTTCTCCCTAAATAATCAGTGACGACGGAATTGAAAACGGGGCAAAAAGTGGTGTTGCTAAATTTGTATAGAGGGGTTATAATTTCCGTCATTGATTGAGATGGAAAATTTCGTCACCAAAACCCTAATCAAAATTAGCATTTGATGGGGAAATTTACCTCTCAAATTTAGCGAGAGATTTACTTCCGTCGTCTTTGACGGTTTGAATTTTCAACTCTTATAGAAATGAATCATTTTCTTGCTTCCGCAACAACCCTTATATACTCCACTGCCACCACCATCAACAACCGATGAATCCCTTGAAACCGTAATTCCAAACCACCAGACAAGACCCAAAACGACAATAAAATTTGTAACCTCTATCACCACCACTGCTCGCACCAAATCAAATACTTTGTTCTCCGCTTAGTCCACGACATTAAAGCCCTTTTTGGTTTTTTTTTCTCGATTATAATTCTTTTGTCTTTAGCCGTTGGGTAAGTACGAACTACCATACCACTTATTGGATTGGTTTGTGCAAATGACCCAAAAGTTTGAAGTAGTTCAAGGAGAGTGAGAAGCTTAAAGGTGCGTGTTTTTTTTTCGGTAAGCAAAATTGAGTGATTTAGAACACTTACACTTATAGTCCATATACCTTTGCTCTTAATCTATATATATATGTAAAGCTCACTTGAGCTAAAAGTATTAAATGCATTAAAGAAAGAAAGTTAAAAAAATTTCTATTCAACTTCCAATATACATCCACTTATTAGTAATTATTAATTAGTGATTGTTAAACTTTTCAAATTCTAATATTTTAAATTAAATATTAATATTATTTTAATTTTAATTATTAATTTCTACATGAGGGAAATTTAACTGAAATTGACTAACTTTACATTAACAAAAATATTAGATTTATTTCTGCTTCCTAAATTTGATTATTCCTGCTTCCTAAAAAAAATATTAGATAGTTAATAGTATTTTTATACTTCTTTTTAATTTTAAGACTTTATAATTTTTTATATATTAAAATTAAAATTAATTTTATAATAATTATACATCATAGGTTGAGGAATTTTTAAAAAATAACAAATAAAACTTATTAATATTTTTTACACTACTTACTAAAATGTAAAAGTTACTTTTAATTAACCTTTGTATTAACATTTTCCTTTGTAGTAAATAAATTAAATTAAAATATTAAAAATGAATCAATTTTTCTAAGTCATTAGCTATTCAACTACCTACAAAAATGTATAACACAATTGAAATTTTGTTATAAATACACCAAAAAACTAAAAAAAAAAATATTTGTATTATATACATTAAACTAAACTAAAAATTGATCAATAAATTTTTTAGATCAATTATTTATTCAACTACCAACTAAATTTACATTTTTGTTGTATAAGGTAGAATAGAACATGACAAAAGACTCCTGAAATATAACACTTTAGTTCTTTAAAAAAGAGCGGAAAAAAAAGATTAACAAGACACTCTAATAAGCAATAGCTACGCATTAATATAATCATTTAATAAAATATTTAATTAGATACAAAAATATTTTTAAAAAATATATTAGCCATAGTAATTTATTTTTTATTCAATTATCATTAAAATTTTAATGAAATATATTAAGCAGTAAAATCTTCCTACCTTTGCATTAAAATAAAGGAAGCAATAAAAAATTTCTTTGTAATTAATATATTAAATAATAAAATAAAAAAACTGAAAATTTGTATTGTCAAAAGTAATTCAACAACCTAAATTGAATAATAATATTCATAAACTTAAAAATTGACTTGAATTTTGCATTAGGGAAAAATAACGAAAATTAAACTTGATTAATGAAAAAATAATGTTATCAATAAATAATTTAAATAAAATTGTTTAAATTGAAAAACGACACTATAATGTATTTACTATTAACTATAATGTATGTGTGTTTTATTTGACGAACAAATCTCAATATAATTTTATGATCTTATAATATATTAGTAAAAACAATTTTGAGCAAGGTTAATAGATATATTACGCCAAAGTTAAATAAATATAACTTTACAATGTACATAATACTTAATCTATTTAATTTATATCGTATTATAGTTGAAAAAGATGATATTACTTTATTTTTCTCAATTTTAATATGTGTAAATTTGTTTGGGAAATTGTGATTGTCCTTCCCAAAAAATGACTTTCTGAGTAAAAAGTACAAAAAATGGTTAAACAACGTCTTTGATGGCATTTAAAACTTATTGCTTATTTTTTTCAAATGGACTGTATTATATTTCACATTATTAAATAAATAAATAAATATCTTATATTTTTAAAATAATCCAATGCTGATTATTAAATATTAATTATTAAATTTGAGTAATATAAATTTATTTACAAAGAGAACTCTAATAATATTTATTGAAAAGTCTTTTTTTCTGAAATGATTGAAATGTTGAACTCTACTAATATTTATTGAAAAATATTTTAATATTTATGTAATAATTTAAACTATAATCATTATTATTTAATGTTAAAAATGTTGTAAAGAAACCCGTGCAACGCACGGGTATAATATCTAGTTAAATTTATGGGAGACTTTATTTTTTTACTTTCTTCTAAATGAGGAAGGACATTTATTACAATTATGCATAGTTCAATATGATTTAATTAATGAGCTGATTATTGTCTGGTTAATTATACTCCCTCCGTTCCCTATTATAAGTCACATTTTTTGAAAAAAATTTGTTACAAAATATAAGTCACTTTCTAATATCTAGGAAGCATTAAATAAATTTTTCCAAGTTCACCTTCATATTTAATATGAATGAGATGATAAACTTTAGAAGTATTAACTTGGAGAGAGAAAATCATATGAAAGTAAATAAGGGTAATCTAGGAAAGTAAATTACTTTTTTTACAAATTTATTACTAATAACTACTTTTCTTAATCTAAGAGAATTAGGGCCTGTTTGATTGTGTTTTTAATTTTCTTGTTTCCAAAACTATTTTGTAAAACAATTTTTAAAAACAACTTTTCAGAACAAGAAATGAAAAAAACTTGTTTGGTAATATTATTTCAAAAACAGATTTAGAAATAAAAAAACAAAAAAACTTGTTTGATAAACTTGTTATAAAAACATTATTTAGAGGAAAAAAATTAAAAAGCTTGTTTGGTTTTATGTTTATTTATTTATTTTAGAGTAAAATACACTCACCCCCTCAAGATTTGCAAGAATGACACTCCACCCCATTCTTTTTTTAAACCTACACTCCACCCCATTTTTTATAAAGGCAAAATTTAGTGACGAAAACAAATTCGTCACTAATAAAAAATAATTACTAATTAGTTAAAATTTAAATAAGTTTAATGCATATACACTATCATACATTAATTTATGAAAATAATTTTACTGAATTAAATTTAAAAAAACATATTTCTAACCACAAACGGTCACCACCATCTGTCTCCAAATCATATTTCTAACCACAAACGGTCACCACCAAGCCTTTGCTCCCTTTAACACGACGGCCACTGTCCCAGAATGTGAAACCCCATGGCACCACCATGCATCAAAGTTTTGTTGCGACCTGAACCACAGAACGTGAATCGCACATTCCCAAAGCTACCTGTTCAACTACTTTTTGTGAACTTCACCCCCTTTAAGTTGCGAGCGAACGCTCTATTGGTCTAAGATGTCGTTGGATTTTGTTAAAAACGGTGCTCCACCGCATCGTTGGGTTCTAATAACCTCCGATCCACTTCATATTTCTTAATTTTGTTTTTCTATTTTCTTCACCCATTTATCTTGCTTTTTGGGTCTACAATCCAATTTTCAAAATTTGAGGTATAAAGAGATTATTTTGATTAAAATTGAATTATTACCAAATATGAAAACACAAGCATGTTTCCCTATATTCGATATATGGTTTGTAAACCGGTCGGATGTGCTATTGCAGAATTCGCATTGTGAATTTACGGAGGAAGACCGCGATTGAGAGAATGAGGAGGACTGTGATATTTTCATTTTTTAATTTATTGGATTATATTGAAAATATTTTTTGAAATTATTGATTAACAATTTAAATAATAACTAATTATTAATGAAGAATATTTTTCGTCACTAAATTTGCATCTATATAAAATGGGGTGGGGTGTAGATTTTAGACAAGAATGGGGTGGAGTGTAATTTTAACAAACCTTGAGAGGGGTGAGTGTACTTTACTCTTTATTTTATGAAACTTAAAACCTTTCTTCCAACAGCAAAATTGCAGCACGTGAACATAACTAGTAAGGACATCACCTACTTGCACCAAAATCCCTTTCCTTTATGGAGATACCCACAGCCTTGCCATTGAAACAAGAAGCAATTCTTGGTTAATTCTTCACGACTCTAAGTCAACATTAGTGCATAACAAAGCAATTTAAATAGCATTGTGCACAAGTGTTCAACAAAGATCATGTGAGCATTACTTTTTTTTTTGAAGAGGAAAGTGAGAAGGATAAGTCATAAGACCTGCTGTGCATTCACTGCATTGATTCATGCGCAGCAAAAATCAGATGAAGGAAAGGACCTCAGAGTGGAACTATGGGGAATCAGACAGAAAACAAAGATTAAAAAGATAGCATAAATGAGACTCTCTGGTTCAGCAATGGGGACAAAAAAAATCATCTTCCTCCTCCAATTTGTTTTTCTTTTTTACAGAGAAGATCATAGAACTTCATCCTTCATCATCTCCCACCTCAACCCTGGCAGTTGCATATAAACCCCATGAGTTTCACTACAAACCATTTTCTCTCTTCCAATAATCAACTCTGTTCAGCACAAAACCTTCAACCACCAAAACAGAGCCACAACCGCCCCCCATCACAAGCTTAAACCAGTACCCGTCTGCCTCTCATGGCAGCCCCTTTCCTAATCTTCACTGAATCACCCATTCACCAGAAACCACCATAAAAAAACCGACCAAAGAGCCTTTTCCCCAAATTGATAAGCCACCAGTAACTCATGATGAAACCAGTGACCCAACCCCTCTTTTCTTCGCCGGAAACCTCAGCACCACTGTCCGATCCACCTCGCCCCCTTCGCTCTCCTCGCCGCCGTGCGCCATGCATGCTGCCACCTCCTGCTAGCCGCCCTTGGACCCTCGTTGCTCCCTCGGAGCGCGAGCCACAGTGAACGGCCACCACCACAGGAAGAGAGCAACAAAGAGGAAGAGCGTGGGTTCCTTGCGTGTTTTAATACTCTAATTCCGTTTAATTACAATCATGCCATTAATGAAAAACAAGAAAACACATTGTTCTCCGTGTTTCATTGTTCCAGAATAAAAATAGAAAACAAAAACAACTTTTTCTTGTTCTGATTTTTCTGTTTTAAAAACAAAAAAATAGGGAACAGTTTTTAAAACAATTCTGAGAAAACAATTTTATCAAACAAGTTTTTTTGTTTTTTAATTTTATAAAACAGAAAACTGTTTTTAAAAACAGAAATCAAACAGGCCCTTAGTTATTTGTGACTTATATATAGGAACGGAGGGAGTATATCCTTTGGCGTTTCACCATATAAGTCCACAAGCATTTAAAAGAAGATCGAGCTGGAGGGCTGCATACATATCCACTTTTGTGGCGTGTTCACCGGGACGATGGCCAGGCTCATGTGAGACTTGAGTGGTCCATTTTGGTGGCACGATGGACCACTTTATTTGGAGGCGTTTCAAGTGTTGGCGGAAAACATTGTCTCCCCCATGGTTATCACATTATTTAGGTGGTTTCTGGAACTGAATGCAAATTGCAAGAGGATATAATTTTGCAATTTCACCATATTAGGAAATTAAGCATTATTTGTGGTTGCTATCAATTAGTTGCATCTTGCAGTAGATGATGATCCATGTATACATGCACACAGTGCAAGTGTTGCTAGCTCATTGATCACGACCATTCATGCAACTATATATATATATTGCAGGAAAGTACCAGAGAAAGTCTTAGACTTCTAGTTGTATTTGGGACCGGCAAATTGTAAAGTTAGTAATAAATTGATTGGTGAGAGCATTTAGTTTAGAGTTTGATATTTATGCAGTGTGTATAGAGAAATATTTATTAGGGGTGACCTATATATAAATTTATTGCGATTTCGGATCATTGAAGATATTAGTATCATAACTATCGGCTATGAAGATACTTGAATTCAATAAAATAATAAAATAAGTTGATATCTCTACACGGCCGGTGGTATTGCTTGAACTCGTAGATGTTTTCTTGATAGTCCTAAATTGTTGTGAACCAGTACATAATTTTGAGACTTTTGCATTTATTTATTTTGTCACAAATTTCTACTAGATAATTACTAGTTGATAGTAGACGATAATCGGGAAAGTTATAGGAACATTGGTCACTTTTATCCCCAATTGAGAGAATAGGTAAAATAATCCCTAAAGGATGGCTCAAATTTAAAATTAGACTTTCAAGGACTAAGTTGAGTAAACATTTTTTATACATCAAAGATTATGACTCGGTTTGAAAGAACTTATAATAATGTTTAAGATAAAAAGACTAATGGAAAGCACGAAGCACCGCCTATAGTTTTCTCCGGCAGCCTTAAGATCTTGAATAAAAACTAGTCCGCTTTTTTTTATTAGACTAATGGAAAACACGAAGCACCGCCTATGGTTTTCTCCGGCAGCCTCAAGATCTTGAATAAGAACTAGCCTGCTTTTTTTAAAGCGGGCTACTCTTATTTATTTTCTTTGACAACTAGCCTCCTACTCTTGTTTTTGTTTTCTTTGACAACTTGCCTGGTACTCTAAACAAGAACATGAATAGTTATGGGCTCCGATATAGTTCTTTTAATGGAAAGCACGAAGCATCGCCTATGGTTTTCTCCGGCAGCATCAAGATCTTGAATAAAAACTAGCCTGCTTTTTTTAAAGCGGGCTACTCTTATTTATTTTCTTTGACAACTAGCCTGCTACTCTTGTTTTTTTTTTTCTTTGACAACTTGCCTGGTACTCTAAACAAGAACATGAATAGTTATGGGCTCCGATATAGTTCTTTTAATGGAAAGCACGAAGCACCGCCTATGGTTTTCTCCGGCAGCCTCAAGATCTTGAATAAAAACAAGCCTGCTTTTTTTAAAGCGGGCTACTCTTATTTATTTTCTTTGACAACTAGCCTACTACTCTTGTTTTTTTTTTCTTTGACAACTTGCCTGGTACTCTAAACAAGAACATGAATAGTTATGGGCTCCGATATAGTTCTTTTATGCAGCCCAGAGTGTTTTTTTCGTGGACTACATCATACCAAAAATGGGTTGCATTTTAAATAGATTTGCGATACAGGGTCTTTTTCCTATGTAGCCTATAAGCCCAATTAGTTAAAGGAAGAATTATATTTTTGTAGGGGATTATTGTGGCGAAAACAATAATTAATAGTGTTATATATACACTTGACCACAGAAAAAAAAAGAGTTATATATACACATCAATAATTAATCTCTAATAGGATCAAGAGATTTTTTAAATTATTTTTAATGGAGGGGTTATGCCAGGAAAAAACAAAAGCTAAACATTAACCAATGATCAATAAGCAACTTATGACACTCCCCCAATGGATAACTAAAAGGTTGAGTACCAAACAAAAATCATGTCCAACATGTGCTAACACCAATGATCAATACTCTTCTTCTGATAGCTAGGTTGCAACAACTTAGCATAGCATACAAGTGTGAAACATCTAAAGAGGAAAGGAGGAATCGGTAATCTTTAAAGAGTCACTTTCAATAATTACTCACTATAAATCATATGAAAAATGATTTTCATCACCTTAGAGACGACTAACCGCTCAACAAGGAAGGAATTGGCAATACCAAAACTCCATAAATTCTTGCAAAATCACGTGACCCTCTGACCCGTTGTATTCCTCACTGCTTCGCCACAACTAACATATAACTCATTTGTTATGGACCCATCAACACTAAACTTAAGCCAATTGTCACTCGTTTGCTCACCTTCAACAACCCAAAACGAAGCGACATGCTACAACCGAAAGTCTCATGCTGCGAACCAAGAAGGAGATGTTTCTACAATTTTTTCCGTGTAATAAATTGCACTTATAATTCGGGTACCGCACTCGCTGGTTACCCTAATCTATGTCTAGGGCAAACATTTTGAAATATAAATATTGATTTTCAGTTGACTAAGACATATTTTCCCCCCAATGAAATTGTGTAATAAAAATGGAGAATCAAACATAAAAGGAATAGTGAATCAAAGAAAGAATCCATTTATTTTAATTACATTGAAAAAAGAAAAGAATAATCCGTTTTATTTCAGGAACCTTACCCAACCTAAACCTTAGTAACGCTCACACTATACTATACTACGATGCTATGCTATGCTCTCTAATCCGTTTGCGCCGTTACGCCGCTGCTTCACCCTCTCTTCTCCTCCACCACAACCACCACAATAACCGCTTCTACTCCTCTCCTCCTCCTCCTCCTCCCTCCGCCATGGTTGCTCACGCGAAAGACGATGCCTACCTCACCGCCGCAATCCCAAAGCGCATCAGCATGTTCGAGGCGATTCAGGCTGAACAGCGCACACTCCGGTTAACCCTATCGCCGGATCCTATCAAGGTCACCCTCCCCGACGGCAGCGTTAGGGATGCTAAGAAATGGCAGACCACTCCCCTCGACGTTGCTCGCGACATCTCCAAGAATTTGGCTGCTAACGCTCTCATCGCTAAGGTCAATGGCGTTCTCTGGGACATGGCTCGTCCTCTCGAGGAGGATTGCGAGCTCCAGATCTTCAAGTTCAATGATGATGAAGGAAGAGACACTTTCTGGCATTCCAGCGCTCACATTCTAGGCCAGGTTTCACTTCTCATTTCTCTTTGTTTCGTTTTCAATTCGAATCATAGCATTGAGAATGATGATTCTGATTTTGTTTTTGGTTATTTGTAGTCTCTTGAGACTGAGTATGGATGCAAGCTTTGCATTGGGCCTTGTACTACAAGAGGAGAGGTGAGTTTGTGTTTGCACGCGTACTGTTTGTTGAATTGTCTTCAGCATTTTTTAGGGATACTGAATAAGAATGTTAATGTATTTGTTTAGGGATTCTATTACGATGCGTTTTACGGCGACCTGGGTCTGAATGATGATCATTTCAAGCAAATTGAGGCTGGGGCATTGAAGGCTGCTGCGGTATCGTTTTCGCTTCATTGTCTTGTGCCTTTCTTTTATTCATTTTCTTAAGTTTCCTGCTATAGCTGCTCTGTTTCTATTGGTGAAAAATAGTTATTTTTTTTTACCTGATTATGTTAATTTCTTATTGAAGCTAATGGGTTCCGTGCAGTAAATTTGATTCCTAAAGCAAATCTAATCATTTCTTATTTGATCTAGTTGTTATTTTCCATTTTTCAACGCGTGTCCGAAATTCTTCCTTACTCTTGTCTTTAAAATTCTCACATTGCATTTCGTGAATGCTAATTCTCATTGTTATGATGATAAGCATTATATTTGTGGTAGTTTATAAATGTGATGTATAATAATGGTTTATATTTGCAGGAAAAACAACCTTTTGAGCGAATTGAAGTTACCCGTGATCAGGCTCTTGAGATGTTTTCGGAGAATAAGTTTAAGGCAAGTTTTTTTTGGTGATTATTTTCTTATTTCTGTGACATTTAATATTATCTTATTCATCATGTAATCATACAGATCTGAACCATGTTTCCTATTTTATTTTGCCTATAATGTATGAGATCACAATTTGCTGCATTGGCTTACTTGGGTATTGTTATCAGATTGAAATTATCAATGATTTGCCAGCTGACAAGACTATCACGGTATACAGATGTGGTCCCCTCGTTGATTTGTGTCGTGGACCACATATACCTAATACATCCTTTGTCAAAGCAATTGCATGTTTAAAGGTTAGTGTTTGATCTTTCTTATAAAGCCATTTTTTATTTTGATTTATCCATTAACTTATATCAATGCATGTATTTTGATTATTGGGGTTGCAATTACAGGCTTCATCAGCATATTGGAGGGGGGACAAAGATCGTGAAAGTTTACAAAGAGTTTATGGCATATCTTATCCTGATCAGAAGAGTTTAAAGGTGATTTTCAATCATAAGTTAGTTATCATAGGTCTGAAATCTGAATGTTCAGTTATAGTTCTTTGTGGATTATGTAAAATACTATTAGTTGTCAATAGTGTGCTATAGCATTTACAAGTGTTATAGCTCCTTTTCACTATGCTATTGCTACATGCTTACTTTGGTATTTGGAAACGAGGCTTGGATTGTGCTGCTATTTGCAATAAATGGATAACTAATCTATAAGGCTTAATAATGTGCTATAGTGTTTATTGGCGCCCTAGCTTCTTTTGCCAGGGTGGTTCTTTAGCGTGGTGTTTTTGAAGTAGTTTGTGGACTATGCTTGTATCCTGTGGCTATAGGCCTATAGCAGAGTAGCGTTTGGCATCAATTACAAGTGTTATAGCTCCTTTTCACTATGCTATTGCTACATGCTTACTTTGGTATTTGGAAACGAGGCTTGGATTGTGCTGCTATTTGCAATAAATGGATAACTAATCTATAAGGCTTAATAATGTGCTATAGTGTTTTTTGGCGCCCTAGCTTCTTTTGCCAGGGTGGTTCTTTAGCGTGGTGTTTTTGAAGTAGTTTGTGGACTATGCTTGTATCTTGTGGCTATAGGCCTATATCAAAGTAGTGTTTGGCATCAATTATAAGAGAAAGACAACAACATTCATTTTCTATTTTGAGTCATCACATTAAAGTATTAGGGCGACACTTGAAAATTCCATTATGATTTTATTATTTGATTATTTCATTTTCTATTCTTTTCAGGAATATTTGCATAGGCTGGAAGAGGCTAAAAAGTATGATCATAGGATTTTGGGTGTGAAGCAGGAGCTTATCCTTCATCATGAATGGAGGTAAAGTGGTTCCATTCTTGTCTGATTGCATGTTTTAGTAACCTTCTCTTACTGATACGACTTGGTCTGTCTTTATGTTAGCCCGGGAAGCTGGTTTTTCCTTCCACATGGTGCTCGAATCTACAACAAACTCATGGATTTCATTCGAAATCAGTACAGAGATCGGGGCTATCAAGAGGTTAGGTTTTAGCGTAGAAGTTTGTTGGTATAATAAAGAGCAATCTTTCACCAGGTACTAAGTACTACCTACTTTGAGTCATTAGGTCATATCCCCGAATGTATTTAACATGGAGTTGTGGGAGAAATCTGGTCATGCTGCAAACTATAGAGAGGATATGTTTGTCTTTGAGGTATGCTTCTACCCCATATTTATTGTTTATATGCATGTTTTGGAAGAGTCAGTTGGATGTCATATCTTTTTACCTTCCGAACGGACATTTCTTCTGAAAGAAATCATGTTATTTAACCAAAGTGTATTATTTTTTATGTGTTCTAGATTGACAAACAAGACTTTGGTTTGAAACCAATGAATTGCCCAGGGCACTGCTTGATGTTTCAGCACAGGGTTAGATCATATAGAGGTAATTTTCATCTACACTGACAAAATAGTGCCTTTTTTAAGTCTTCAAATAGTGCCTTTTTTAAAAAATTCTACTTGGGGTGGCTGAGCTAGCTTAGATTTTACTGTTGAGTTTAGCATAATGCACCTATCTTAGCTGCTAGATTAATGGATTTACAGTTGAGTCTGCCTGTACAGGGAAATACCTTTGATTCATTTTGTGAGGCTTCATCTTTCCTCCTCCTATTTAAGTTAATAATCTTCCTAGGAGGATGAAAAAAAGGGAGGGATGATTTTTTTATGTTGTATTCTTACATATAATATAATGTTCGCATATAGAGGAAGATTTTTTCAGTTAGTTATGTGTTCCAATTTTGATCTGGACTACAAAATATACCTGTGGGGAGGTAGACCTGGGCTTGACTTGTTTTATGTGAACTAAATCTATAATTTGATATTTGATGCTAATGCTCCATGAGTTTGAGTGCATAGTTTGAAGATGTGAAGTTTGTTTTGCTTGTCTTTTTGTATATTTATGTTATGTCTTAACTTTTTACCGGTTCTACAGAACTCCCACTTCGCTTCGCTGATTTTGGGGTTTTGCATCGGAATGAGGCTAGTGGTGCCCTGAGTGGATTAACACGTGTCAGGAGATTTCAGCAGGTAATCCTTTTTTTAGTGGTTATATTTCCAAATAAAGTTAATTTGCTGTTTTTGTTACCAGGGATCACATTCATATTTATGTGAAGGCACACATTGAATTCATTCGACCTTTTAGGCATATACACAATATACAAAAAATTCTTAAGGGATTTTGCTAAGAACCGACCCCCTATAGAAAGGGTATATGAAAGAAGATCTAAGAGAAATGTTGGGGATAATGTTTCCAGCTCTTAGAAGAGCATTAATTGTAACAGGTTTGGTAACCAAGCTGTTAGGGCAGTTAGAAGTTATTTACATGCGGCTAACAACCATGTAATGAGAGGACTAGACTTTTGAACAACCAGGGATTATCACTATCAGTTTATTCTTTCTTCTTCAGATTTCAGCCATAGCCACTAGGTTACTTTCTAATAAAATTCTCATCTTTTCTATTCTTCTAATACCGGTCTTCAATAGATTTTCAACTCATGTTGGGGTCTCACTAATCTTCTGCTGCAATTTGGTAGATAAAATGTTATTAGATGGTCATGGATTTGAAAATGTTAGTTCTTTAAAACAAATGAAGGAACATTGCAAGCCAGTGATCTTGATCCTTCTCCTCATCTTTAGTTTCTATTTCTATATTTATACTGTTAGAGGTGCCATATTATTAATGGTGTTTGCTTTACATTTTGCACAGGATGATGCACATATTTTCTGCAGGGAGTCTCAGGTGAGTTGAGCTTAAATTTATACAACATAACTCTTTGTAGTCTTTTTTGTGCTGAAGTTAAAATTATTTATTTGATTCATTATACAGATAAAGGAAGAAGTCAGAAAAGCCTTGAATTTCATCAATTATGTTTATGAAGTTTTTGGTTTCACATATGAGCTGAAACTTTCAACGGTATGCTTTTGCTCTTTATGGTTCTAAATGCTGATGTACCTTTTTAAATGCTTTCATGGTTTCATAAACCCTAGTTTCAAATACGAGTCTTCAAATGAAGGCTCCTTCAATAACATCTTAATGTTTGTCTATGAACTGTTTGGATTTTATAATGAAATCTCATCTTCTTTGATGATTTCTGCACTGGTAGTATAGAGTTCTCATTGTTCTCTCTCTCTCTCACACACACATTGGTGTTAACTTTCCTACGAAAGTTAGGCAAAAAAAAGCTGGAGATCATGTAGTAAATTTTAAGTCACAAAATGAGTGACATTCTATTTCTAGAAAATACCTACTAGACTTATGTAGCATTTATGCTCACATAACCTCTACATATTTCTTTTTCCTTTTTTATCCGGGTTTCCAGCTAAAGTAAGAAAAGAGAAAGTCTTGACCAACCTTTACCTTTTTTTCACTCTTTGAGAGTACTTCTATTTAATGCTTTACCTATATTTTCCTTTGCCTGTGTTAAATACTTGACCAGAGGCCAGAGAAATACCTAGGAGAGTTGGCAACATGGGAGAAGGCTGAAAACGCTCTTAAAGAAGCTTTGGACGAGTTTGGCAAGCCTTGGCAGGTATTCTACAAGTCTTTCATATTAGCATTATAGAGCTTAAGATATTGCTTCAAACATATGTTTATAATTCTGATTAGAGCTAATTCAAAATGGACACCTAGAAGCCGAGTTTTCCTATCATGTTTTAAATTCAATCATAGGTTTACTAGATAGTAGATACCAATATTATTTTCTCTCACATGGCATTTTAGTTTTCAAACACCTATTATATTTTCTATGGAACGTGACATTTGTTAGGCAGAATATATTTTTGCTTATATTCTGAGTAAAACTTTGCAGTTGAATGAAGGGGATGGTGCATTCTATGGACCTAAGATAGACATCAGCGTATCTGATGCATTGAGTCGAAAATTCCAGTGTGCAACTTTGCAGGTTTACACAGTTTAGCTTGATTTGAATTCACATAATTCAGTTTTGGATAACTTCTCAACTGATAGTTTGATGAATGTTGTTGCTTTCAGCTTGACTTCCAGCTTCCTGATCGATTTAAATTGGAATACTCAGCTGAGGATGAAGCCAAAATTGAGAGACCTGTTATGATTCACAGAGCCATTCTAGGATCTGTTGAGCGCATGTTTGCCATTCTTTTAGAGCACTACAAGGGTAAATGGCCCTTGTGGCTCAGTCCTCGTCAAGCAATTGTATGTCCTGTGTCAGAGAAATCACAAGCTTATGCACTGCAGGTTCATAGCTCTAACTTTTGGCTTTATTTTCTTGTATTTTTGTCCTTTTAAGTTATTACATATCATGGGATCACGCTTTTAATCTCCTTGAAGGGGACATTTTTGTTACACCCCTTCTACTTTTTTATGCTTGTCTAATCAGTCTTTTACTTTTCATGGAGCTGATACAAAGTTTACTTCCTCTTTGTTGTTTTTAGTACTGCTGAGCTTGTCTGAATCTCCCTGAAATAATGTTTTTCTTTATTGAGAGTATGTTATTGTGTTTTCATGCGTTTTTATGTAAACATGTCCGGTGGTACTTCTTGAAGTTCGAGCAATCTTCCTTGGATGGCTTAACTTCTCAGTGTTCTGTTTGTAACTTTTCTTGGGATACTTGTATTATTATATGATGTGAAAAGCAAGACACTTAATCATTGTATATTTGTAAAACATATATTTGTTCTGCAATTTTCTAGGTGCGAGATCAGATCCACCAAGCAGGATATCACGTTGATGCTGATACAACTGATCGGAAGATTCAGAAGAAGGTAACATAAACCTTTAATACCAATAATTTGTGTATGTGTTTGTTCATTCAGAACATAATAGTGCTGCTGACACTGTTTTGGTCTACCGCCGGATCAAATTTGACGGTTAATTTGTGTTTACATTAGACATATTGAGAAATCAGTATTCCTACTGTTCATACATCATATTGGTTAGTGTTAAAATAGAACCTTGGTTGGTTCCCAAAGTGAATTTCGTATCACCTGGTGCTTTTTTTTCCTGCCCGAAGTTGTAGTCACTAGTCACTTACCTATGAGTTGTGTGTATTCAGTTGCAGCTTATCCATGTGAACAATAACGTTTGATATATTCCACCCTTATTCATGTGGTGTGACAGCTTTTTTGGTCATACAATTGCATCTCTATCCTGCATTCATAAAAGGCTAATTAAATGCCAAGTGAAAAGTTCTCTTATTTACTTTTGTATGGAACTAATTTAATGTCTTTATAAGAGACTTGTATTAACCAGTGTTGTTAATGGCGGATAGCGTCGCGTAGCGGCGAGCCCGAAATCCGCAATAGCGCTATAGCGTGTAGCGCTATGGCCGCTACGCTGAAGGAGGAGGAGGAGGAAGGAGGAAGGAGGAAGAAGGAAGGAGCAGGTCTCTGTTTTCTTCGTGAAAAACAGAGGAGAACGCAGGAGCAAAGGTTGAAGAAGATTAAAAACGTGAAAGCCCCAGAATGCCCTTAAAATTTCTAAAATAATGTTTAAATCTGTGGGCATTTTGGGGTTTTCGCCCTGAACAGAAGGGTTTTTATTCCTCCTTGCAACGCTGCGTTTCATTAAAGACAGGAAAACCCCAAGTTGCCCTTTAAAAGTTTAGCCTAATGTCTAAATATGGGGGCATTTTGGGGTTTTCGCACCTGAACATTAGGGTTTTTCTCCCTCTTTCTTCCTCGCGCCGCTATTGCGTCGTTTCAGACGCTATTCTGGCCGCGATCGCGGCCGCTACAGCGGCCACGCGAGTTCCGCTCTGCTACAGCCTCCAGCGTCGCGGCCAACCACCGCTCCGCCACGGTGCGCCGCTATTGTGCCGCGATCGCGCGCTATTGACAACACTGGTATTAACTAGAAGTTATGTCATTTTGCAGGTACGGGAAGCTCAATTAGCGCAGTACAACTACATCTTGGTTGTTGGAGAGGAGGAAGCTAATACAGGACAGGTTCTTTCTATTCTCACTTTCTGATAGATATATTGATTGTTCAATTCAATTTTACTTCTAATCGGTAGTAATGTTCCGAAACCCCCCTTCCTACAAAATATATGTCTCTGCCCTTTTCTTGCTATGACATGCCATTATATACATTTCATTTGTGTTTTAGCTAGGTTGTAAATGAACTTTTTAAACCTGGCTCATTTTGTTGGAATTCATTCGAAGTGTATAAAAGATCAAGCTTGCTTGCTTATATGAATTGAGCCCAAATGGTTAATATCTCATTTGAGAATATTTAATTTATCATACAATATTACATACTTGATACTGGTGTCATTGTGTAAAATGTATTTCATCGTTCAAGTCCAAAGTCTGAAATAGAGTCAAGATTGAGAGTAGGGTTATGTACTGTGCTGGACCTACTTACCAAGCCAAGCTTGGGCTTAGGATTTTAGCTTTTTTTAAAGCTTTGTCTCAGTTCAGGTTTGGTAAATTTTAATTGAAAAAGTTTGAGCTTGTTGTATTTGACTGAACCTACACCCTTAAATTTGACAAGAAGTGTAGGGTAGCAATGGTCTCTGATATGTTTGCAGAAGTCAACCACATTTTTAGTTTTTTTTGTTGCTCTTCTACTCTATTAAAAATACTATGCAAGTATGCATGAGGGGTTACATCCACCCGCTGATCCTTGTTTATTGTGGCTGTCTTTTCACAAATCTCTTCACTCCGAGCGGGAATTTAAGTTTATTCATTGTTCCAGGTGAGTGTACGGGTTAGAGATAAAGCAGACCATAGCGTTATGAGTATTGAGAATCTACTCAAACACTTCAGCGACGAAGTTGCAGCTTTTCATTGATACTTCTCTTGTGAAAACTGTTGGAAGCAAATTTTACCCCCACTCACCTAGTTTGTTCACACTTTGTGTGCATTATTTATATTTTCAGCCTGACAATTTACATTTAGATGATTTGGGTAATGACTGTATTTTCTATGTGAATTTTGGAGCGCACTGATATCGATCCATTGTTTGAAAAGCTGAGAGAAAGTGTAATCTTTTATTTTCTGTCTACATTTTAATTATGTTTTTCGTTAGTTTTTTCCTTTTATATATTTGTTTGTTAAATTGAAGGAAACTATTGTTGGAAACTCGAGTGTAAGTGATAAGTTAGAAATGGATTAAGTGAAGCATTTGCATATTTACTGCCGAGTCGGTCCTCGATGTTATAATTTCGGTTCAAAATTGTTTATCCTCTTTTTTTTTAAATACTTTTTGAATTAACTTTTTGAATAATTGCATTGAAGGGAAAGATTCATGTAATACAAATGACACTGCATCATAAAAATTCAATGGTTGAAAAGGCATCAAGTTTCTTGACAGAATATCTATCATATTCTTAGGAGTAATCCACTTGTTCAGTCCCTGAACTTGAACTCGCTTTTTAATTTAGTTCTCAAACAAACATCCATAAAAGTAGTTGTCATTAGTAGTGGCTTAAAGAGTTGAGGGAAATGTGAAAGTGAGAGCACCAATATATGAGTGAAACGGAGGTGCAGGCATATCAAAGGGGAAGATAGTGCCTTCTTGCAACATCTAAAGCGGATTTTGTTACTTGGGGAAGAAGGTCCTTTGCCTGACATCAAATACATCCAAAACCTAGGAAAGACACTAGTCCATGTCAAGAAGGGTGGGCTTTCAATAAGTGACAGGTGGAACTCGACATGGTGAAGATTCCTTTGTGAAAATAAAGTTTGGATGGAAGGGTGGTGAAGTTGGAGATGGGGTATCAAGGCACTAAAAGATTATGTTTATGCATTGTTGGTATGTTTTAATATTTGTAGTTTTGATCTCTAAGTAAGTGTAGATGTTAAAGTTGGTGTCAGTTTTGTTGTAGGAAAAAGATTGCTATCCTTACCTATTAAATATGCCATGTAATACAAATGTAATAAAATGAAATTACTTTTGGCGTTGTTGGTTTTGTTAAATTTCAAAATGCATTTTAACCAACTGAGAGAGCAAAAAAAAAAAGCATTTTAACCACTTTCTTGCAATGGAATAAAACTGAAGTTAGGTAATAAAAAAAGTTCTTAGACATGAGCCACAACATTCTCTGCTAAGTATGATGATCCAAATTGCTGTGAATTGTGCAAGTCTTCATCAATAATATCAATACACCAATTTGGTCAAGGTACTATCATAATCATTATCTGCTAAGTATTTCCTCTTCTTTTTCTAAATGACAAGCAAATGAAAAACAAATTCATTGCACTAATTCGGGTAAGGTAGTGTCATGATAAAGCTTTTTATGTTCAAAATAACCTAAGCATCTGGAGCACAGGGTGGAAAGTGGTAACACGGGTACTAATTCACTTTTGCATGCAGTAACAAAATTGTACCGCAAAGGGCAAATTCCATTAAAATATTCATTATTTCAGAGACAATAACACATGACATGAAGACAATGATAGAGTAACATATCTTTTAATCAACAAACGCCTATGCATAGTTTAAAAACTCGACTCGGACCGGTCGGTCCGACCGGTTGGACCGGGACTCGGTCACCTGACCGGTCCGAGCCTCTTAACAGATCGGTTAAGCAATCAGCTCGCTGTGAACCGGCTTGACTCGGCCGGTTCGCCGATTGAACCGGTGACTCGGTCAGTTTTCGGTCAGACCGACCAGTCACTTTTTTTAATTTTTTTTTTAAATTAGTTGTTAATGGGTCAGCATGTGAGGCCCAATATTTTTTTTTTGAAATAAGGCCAAATAATTAGACTAGAGCTGGCTAATTATTATATAATATAGTGGGCCTTTCATTATTTATTTTTTTAAATACTGTTAACAACAGATTTTTGTTACAGTGGGCCTTTTTTTTTAAATTATTCTGACAACAGTTTTGTTTTTGTTGTTGATAAAAGTAGAAAAAACGTGAAATATGTTTAAATTGTGTTGCAAGGAGGATTCGAGCACGGGACCATAAGGGGAAAAAGAGAAACCTTTACCACTAGACCATGATATTGTTTGATTATATCACGCGTTTTTTAAAATTTATACCTTAACTTCAAATTGCAATGGATATTTTTTAGAATATTTGAATATAGACCGAGTCAAGCAGTCCACCCGTTGACCCAGTGGTCCGACCAGTGACTCATTGACTCAGTACCTCAACCGAGTCGACCATCGAGCCGAGTCTTAAAACACTGCGCCTATGCTACGCTTGATCTACACTGAGGGTGGAAAACATGGATAACGTGAAGGGTGGGAGAAAAGTTCATGAACTACTTTTCATGAGTTTTGTTTGGGCTAAATTGAAAAGACATCTCAATTTTGGAAACTAAATATCGCAAAATTAATTTACTTTGTTCTAGGTTGAGATTTCATAAAAATTCAAGTAACTTTCCTTTTTCCGAAGTATCCTCACAGTCGGCCGTAATAAAACTAATCCTCCAGAACTCTGAGTTCATGTTAAGATGAATTAACATCCGATAAATATGAAAGCATATAACATGATTCATATTTTTTAAGGTTACCTAATTCACAAAAGGTCTTGCTTGTTTGTATATTTATTAGAAGTATAATATAAAATTATTGATCGTTTTCATGCAACAACTTACTCGCTTTTGGAATAGTTAGTAGATGACATTGTTTCAAAAGCCTCTATATTTAAACATGTGGTTTGAATTTAAAAGTTGAATTTGAACACAAAAGTTTGTGTCCTCATTAGAAATTATAAGTTTATGGTTTACATTGCCCTCACTTAAAAATTAAATAAAAGCCATATATAGAGAGATTGTGTGTAGAATGGTGCATTGACCTTTGAGGTAAAACCTATATGAATAAGCTAAATAAGTGAACCCCATTTCCCTCTTTCACTCCTGATTTAGACAAAACGTCTAATACTTGTAGCACCGTGCTGTTTGGCAACAAATTATCATAGATAATGGACGATAAGCAAGTTAGGTCCTACTGAATAATTTTTAGCGTGTATAACTATAATATCAAGATTTCCTAACTATAGTATATATATAGTGCATAATACAGATGCTTGACATACAGTTTTGACCGACATTCATTTGACATACGACTTAGCGATAGTAGTTTTCAGTTAAAAATCCTCACCAAGTTGTATGTCTGATTAATTAGTGTTGCGGTAGGACTGTATGTCTACCCATCAGTAGTCTTTCCTGTTTTTGGCCTTATCATGTGACTAATTATTAGTGTGTGGCATTTATAAGGTACAATAATTATTATACATGTTACACTAAACCTCCTTAAACAGTTGCAGTCTTTGATGTTGAAGTACATTGTGCTAGATTCGCTCTGTGACTACCACTGACACATTTAGAGAAGCTGCAGATATGTGTATATACACGCATGCATGAAATGGAAGTTCATTTGATACTACAATACACACTAGAAAAATTTAAGAATCAACATCACAAGCACTAAGCTGAAAATGCACTAGTTAACTATTATTTATCATAAGACTACTGAAATTAACTAACAGCTCATGACTACAATATGTTAGCTAGGACTTAACTCAATTAGGATTAATTTTCATCAACTCCACTTCATTTTAAAATTAAAACATCTAATTGATAAAACTCAAAACCCATTATTGTTGTTGCCACTAACATTCTGATCTTGTTGCTGATGGAAATGGTGTTGTTGTTGATGTTGATGGTGGTGGTGGTGGTACCCTGCAGGCATGGAACTGCTGCTCTCACCTATTTCAAGTTCAGGCCTATACACCTCCTCCTCATCTAACTCTTCCTTCGCCACTTTCTGCATTCCCATGAATTCCAATGGCCTTTGTTGTGATGGCAGAACATGTGACTGTGGTGGTTGTGTTGGTGGTGGTAGATGAGGCGGGACGACCGAGGGGAGTTTAGAGAGCAGTGCCTCAAGGCTGCTCATGGAGGGTGTTATCTTCAGTGGAAGGTTGTAATGCTCATTGTATAACTCAGCTGGTGGAGCAAGATTTCCTTGGAAATGCCACTGTTCTGGTGGTCCATACCCTTCTACCTTGTAAGGGTATGCAGAAGATGAAGGGTGTGGTAACAGCACCCCTGGGATGCTCTCAATGTAGCTGAACTTTTTCCTCAATAGAACCACATAGCTCAAGTCTTCAATCACCTTGAGTATGCCATGGACAAACAAAATAAAGTTATATCAGTGTGTAAATTGTTAAAAGGAAAATGATATGTAGACATTTGTACTCATACTGCATACATCCAACATACACTCAGAGTCAGGTAAGAAAAGAAGAGATATTGTGAAAAATGAGGTGTCTGTTATGTGTTTGTATGTTCAAGTTTGTTGATTTGTTAAATTATTTCTTGCACAAGTTGTAACGTGTTTGTGAATGTTTGAGAGTGAGAGAGAAGGGAGAAGAGAGAACCTTGTGTACGGCTCCTAATTGAACAACACCCTCTCTAACAGCAATGAGGGCTATGGTCTGCAAGATATGTAATTGAATCAAATAAAGAAAGAAAGGAGAGATCCTGTATGAAAGGCACATATGAATTGTCATCATACCTTTATACCAGACAAGAACTGTGCTTCCCATGTCCTAGGGTGCTGTAAAATATATATAATTAATGAGGACACTTCTCTTATACTCTCTTTTGGGAAGCATAAATAAATTAACATGAAATCATGATTATTTCTCACATCAATGACTTCAGATTATGTTAGCAATCAAATTTGGAATTTAATGTGTAAGCATAAGCAAGAATGGGGGGTTTTTCTTACTGAGTCTGCTGAATTGTGCCATGCTGACAAGAAGTTGATTTCTTGATCATTAGGTTCTTTATATATCCACTTGTGACTGTGATCTGCAGCCACTTTTCCTATCAAACTGTTCCATGAAATCTAATTAACAACCTCTTTGATTTTTGGTCATGTATCTTCCTAGAACAAAATATAAGGAATGTAATTAAGTAATATATTATTTAGATTAGATGCATACCCTTCACCATAGTTATAGATCTCATGAGACATCTTGAAGAAGAGCTCAGGTTGCAGACCTTGGTAGGGCTGGAACTCACAGTTCCCATAAACAGATGAGGTAGGACAATCACCAGAGTTAACTTCAGGTGCTGCTGAGGCAGCAAAATTGCAGAACCCATCTTCCCAGACCAATATCCTACATGCACATTCATAACAGCAAACTGTTAATTAATTGACAAGTGAAACATATTTTCCACTATTGAGGTTAGTTAAACTCTGAAAACATTACCAATTCCTTCTGTTTCCTCTTGATCTATCATAAGCCCCTTGTCCTTCCCACCTATAAGCAAGATTGAAAAATCAGCAAATGTAATAACATGGAAATGTGTTTTTATAAAGTTATAATTAATATATGTGTGATGTTTGTGCCTAGTGCTAAAAATCTCATTCCATGGACATTTTGAGGTAGAATTGATTGGTCTTAATTTTGCTTTCCTTACTTGGGTGGAGGGTAGTTTCTAGGCAAGATCCTCCAGAAGACTGCATAGACCCACTGAGAATTTTCATGGATGCACAAACTTCTGAGAGTGTGTTGAAGGAGATGGGTAACAGCCAATGGAGTGAGATGTTCTTCCATCAAATCCTCACAATCAATTATAGGATAGGAGCTACTTGATATCTTCTCTTCCTTTGTACCCTCTTACTCTTTACCTAGCTATGTTTAAGTGGGGAACTGCAACATCCTATCCTCCTTTATATAAGCACACACCAACAAGGAAATCTCACATTTATACCTTTATTTTCTCTCTCTATTCACACATTATATGTAATGATACTCAAACATTCAAACAGTACAAATACTTAAGTGACACTTAATTTTCTTTTCTTTGTCTTTCTTATTATATATCATGTTTATTACTTCTCTATTTTCTTTTTTTTTATTTTATTTAAGTGTCTATTAGGTATCTGTACTATATATATATATGTAGATTTCCCATTTTTCTAACATTAGGAGGGGGGAGAGAAGGGGTGAAGTAAATGAATCATATACTTTTCAATTTTACCCAAAATATATTTATTGAGGCCCCACCAACTCCGTTCCACAAGTGCCTCATTTTTCAATAACCAACCTCATCACCCAAATTCATGAATCATCTATCAGCAGCAAAGGCCAAACATAATATATATTATATGATGATGAGGCTTCAAGTTCAATAACACAGCATGATTTATGAGTTACGTAGCTCCATGACTTTGATGACACTTATCTTCCTAACTTTTCTCCTGAATATAATGCTCCTGCAGCAGCATCTTACCACATTTATATATTTTTATATTTTCATTACATTTTCCATTGCTTACCGTTCTGTTCCCTGACACTACTCTTAGGTATCAGCTGCAACCAAGTACTCATCATTCCAGTCCGAGGCAAGCTTTTTGAACCATATAGTACCACATCTAATGAAATTTAGCACCTTATAATTAACTTATATAGACTTTTTATTATTATTTATAAAAAAAAAATCAGTTGTCTGCTACATGAAGCTCTACATAATGGTGGCAGGTTCCAACAAAGCAGTTGGTAGATGAATTTCTTACACATTTAGTCGATCTCTTGACGGCGTGTATACAAAAACTAGTTTGTTAGGAGAGGTTTACACAATTAATGTAATTTCTGTGTCTCAAAATGATTAATCTCGTGAGTGTCGACTAGTATAATACTAATAGAAATGATAACGGTGACATGATATGCCTTAGTAGAAACGAAATATCAACATCAAACACTGTTTAGTACTATTGCATCACAGTAGCCATCAGGAAATAATAGCTGATTTATGGGTATTAGGGCAGAAAGTTCACTACTATACTAAATAAGCATCAAAACCTTTCACTTCATTTTTATATGTATATTTTACATGCTGCAATGTGTCAGACATATCTGCTAATCTTTTTTCAACCCAGAAACAGAAAGACCTCAGTTAATTATTATTTTCTAAACCTAAACAAGAGAACATGGATTAATCTTAATCTCAACTTCAGACCGTAATTTGTTCCAGGTAAAAGAGTTGAAAACTTCTTGATTCAAAAGATGTAATTGGCTACTGGATGTTAAAAGTTAAAATTATATGTTACTCCTCAACACTTAAGGGATGGAATTTTTTTCCTTTTCTGATTCTCATTCTATCATCTCTAGCTTTTCACCTTCTCTTCATATACAAATTAAATTAAGGGTAAGTTTAGATTCAAATTGAGGTCAACTTGAAAGCAAATTCGATCCAAAAAAGTAATATGTTTCTTTCACGGTTGCTGAATTAGAATTCGTACTTTTTCATTGAAGATGTCACCTAATGTTTGTGAAAAAACCAAATGCACACTAAATGGAAAAATTTACTCCAAGTCTCCTTTTTTTCTTGTAACAAAAGTATATATTGTACCTAAAGTTTGAGACTTCAAGTTGAAAGCAACACATCACACAAAAGTATTGGTACCATTCTTGGCACACATAAAATGACACTAGCTATAATGCAACCATAACCTGGTGAACATATTTTTCCAACTGAAATCATGATGAAATACAGAAAATAGAAGTTTTCAACAATAATATTTGAAAAAACTCCACCACCTCTCTCTCTCTCTCTGAATAGTTTGGTATCTCCTTTCTTTCCACCTGCTGCACTTGCATCTCTGTTGAATCTGTAACTTACATAATGACTAAAAGGAGAACTCATTACTTTTATTTCCTCACTCTCAGTCTGACACACCAGAAAAGCTTCACAGGTCATTATGCTCTCTCCTATGATCCCTTTGACCATACCATCCATTAACAAGAATGTGAGAAACAATTGCTATAGCAACCTAGCCATTAATGATTTTAGATCACCTAATAACTCCACCACTTATTTCCTTCATTTCTTGACAGTGACACACATTGCTGTCTCCATGATTTCCCAAATGGATTCTTCTTCCTCCTGTGACGACTCATGTAATGTACAACAACAATGCTAGCTTTTGTGTCCGTGTGAGTGAGAAAGATCATGAGAAGAGAAGAGAAAAGGGGAGGGCTGGTGACTTGGTGTGATTAAGGGCTTAAAAAAGTGTACTGTACATATATAACACATGATGTACGATGGTAAGGTAGAGAAAGTTACTTAGCAGTATAGTAGAGAGTTGGGGACAGACTCTGAAAACAGTGATGTCAGCTAAAGGAAAGTGCTGGGAGCTACCAAACAATTCAATGAGCCTTTGGATTTTATTGAACCTGCTGATGCCTCCACCGGACTTTAATATATGCATATTTTTGTTTCTTTTCACAATCTTAAAATGGGAAATTTGATGCCATTAAAGCTCCTGCTATACTCGAGGTTTAGAGATGAGTTAGACGCGTTTTGTAAATTTAATATATATATGAATATACTCTGCACTTTTATAAAAGATTGATTCTACTGCTCGAACTTTTAATGATAAAATTATATAGTAAAAACCTTATTGTTGCGCCGAAACTAACATCAAAAGGAATTTTATATTTGGTGAGGGAATGGGAGCGAAGGAAGTTTGGTATGGCACAAGAGTCTTGGTCAAGGAACAGGTGTTGAAACTGAAAGGATGCCGATGCCCCATCCCTTTCTTCAAAGTGGAATCTCTGCACTTCCCATCCTAATTCCCAATATCTATGTATGCATGTCCCATTTCATATTATATTAAATTCAAAACACCAAACAATTAATTAATTTGGAAAAAATTGAATGCATGATTTTCATAATGTGTCTTAGAAGCATATAAATTATTAATTAGCAGACAACAAAACATATAGGATCTAGTAATGCATACTTCTAAGCAGGCAAAGAAATTTCCTCTCCACCTCACAATATATATATATATATATATATGCTATAGAATATATGTAGGTATGGGAGAAAAGAGTGTAATTAGATATTGTTTTGGAATGTTTGGTGGCATATATATTTATAGGTTATAGTTAATGGCTATAGGGTTAGGTATACCCTGGCCCCTTTTTTGTCTTAACAGAAGCAGACACATAAACCTCTTGCCTCACTCACTTGGCTTCGTACCTTAATTGGCTATCCGTGATGTCTATCTATAACTAAATTTCAGTGTTTTTTGAAGTGGTGGAATTTCTTATCCCTTAACTAACTCATTTGTTTCTACACTTGAAGTATATCAATACAAATTTTTTCTCACATTTCCCAACAGTATAAAAAATATTATGTGTTATTGATTTATTTTTGCTCAAATACAGACGAGTCTCACACATGTACCCAAATTTATATCATTATATGTAATGTTAAGGATGCAATTAGATTGGCATTAAGGTTCAGAATTTATCTTTATTTATTGAGTGTATAAGGTTTCTTAGAACATGTTTGGATCCATAGTAAACATCCAAGAATCAATTTTCTTTGTTTACTTACTTCGAGTGAGGTTTCGAGGTGGCGTTAAAGTCAAGAGTTTGAGTACAATTTGTCTTTTGGGAAATCCTGCAAAGATATTTCTGTCTGCTGGCTTCTCAAATTATGGGAATGGGGTTGGGATCAACAAGATGAGTATGCGAAATATTAATCTTTTTATATGTTCAAGTTGGGCTATACCTTCAGATTCGTGACATTCTGCTTTAGGTACATATAGTGTCTGTAATTTTGTTTTCTTTGACTAGGATGTTTATTTTGTTTTCTCTTATAATTTGGGTTATGTTAATTTTACCCCAAAAATTAACTTAGAGATAAATTTGACTATATTTTTAGTTGGTGTTGGTGTTCTATTTGGCCTAAAAGGTTATCAGGCCTAATAATCGTCCAAAGCAGCCCAAAGAATCTACAATTAAGCGAACTCCACAATAGCCAATCTAAATGATCAGAAGCGAGTTTTATCTTATCTAGTTCATGATCGAGCAAACTCAAGCCAACACACGCAAGGTTGTTCACATGCAACCATTATCTTAGACGAAGGCTTATAGAAAGACCTCATTATGGCACAACACCTTAGATACGACCCTAACCACGCTATAAATAATTGTTTGTTCGTTCATTTACATTATTACATACTTCTTTGCTAACTCATTGTTTTTCTATCATTTTGAGTTTTTCTCTAAAGGCTCACATACTGATTGGAGCGCCGAAGTCTCTCTGTAGGTACCTCCCACTCCGTGTCAAGCATCTAATTAGCTTGCGAGGTTTTCTTATCAACCCTTCCTTTCAAATTGTTTATTAAAAAATTTACTATAGGTAGATATCTAAGTGGTAATATATATTTGGCAATGGGGCTGGAATGAGTTCTTTCATAGCATCCCGAGGATAGAAGGTTAAATTCTACTCTGCTGCTGCTGATTGAGATCGTCCTATCTCATTCATGTCCATGTGGAGGAAGATCGGATTTGCTCTTTCCAATAGCAAGTGCGAAGAATGGACCTCGTTGCTAAAGGAAGAAAGAGGAAGACGAACATAGAAAGAGGTTAAGGTAAGAGTCCATATGATGTCTTAATCCATTAACGGCTTGGGAAGGTTGTGGTGAAGATAATCAATTTTCATCAATAACCATTTCAGCTTTGTAGCTGGAATAAAGATTCGAGAAGCTTTCGTGCATCTGGAAGCTCCATTAACATGATGTTCTACAGTTGCTTCACAACATTGGGATACAATCATAAAGATCTAATTCTATTAATGACTAATTTAACTAGTTTTATTGGAGAAAAGATAGCCCAATGGGCTACACGAAACTTAGAGCGACTCTTGAAACGGAAGAAATCAACATGACTATTGTTGTTTGCTTCTTGGTGCAATATACACATGATTATTGTTTTTTATACTTCATTCGTTTGTTTTTATTTTTTTTTTATAGTAACCAAACCAAAAATTTCACGTCCTAGAAATGTAGTTAAAGTAGTAGTTGTCAATATTAATTTGTTTTAAAATTTGTATTAACTTTTCAAAATTAGCCCAACTCACTTTTCTTAATTTCTATACATCAGTAATGAATTGTATAGTAGAAAGAGATAGAAACTTCAATTAAATGAGGGTAATTTTGCTCAAAAGTAATTAACGCACTATAAATTTTAAGTTGTTTCTTATAAAAAGACAAAAATGCACATTTTATTTGGTTCTTATAAAAAGATTTGAAAAAATAGTTTATTTTGTGGTTAGTATATGCATTTACATAGGAGAAAAATCCAAACTTTGTTGCTGAAAAAAGTTATACATTATCATTAAAGTTTGATAGTTTTTGTAACATATGACTACTGGATCTTCTGTTTAGTATACTTTCTCCGATATTATATCTACCAATAACTATGATGTTAGGTGGATGTGAATGTGAGAACAAACATATGATATATATCCTTTATTAATTTTGTTTTAGTTGTTGTAGTTACAGCCAACAAATATTGGTGGAAAGCTGTAAACATACAAAGTGGAAAGCACCCCATCGTGAAGGGTGATCGAGCTGGATATCACGATTTACACCTTTTAATGGATCATAATCGACAAAGGGTAGGGTACCTTAAATATGAAAAAAATATAAAAAACGTTATGGTTTTTTAGTACATCAGTAAATATAAACTTTAGTAACTACTCCGTCCCTTTCTTAATATAGCTCATTATCTGAGTTTTTTTTTCTTCATTTAACTGCCATTTTTTTAGTTTCAACAAAGTATTATACTCTTATCTTAGTAGATTCTTAATGACGAAATGAAAATTGAAGAGTTATTAAAAACTTAAAATTAATTAATAAAAGAGATAAAAAAGAATCTTAGGAAGTTAAAAGTAACAGAATACAAAACTATTAAGAGATATATAAGAATAGAGAGAGTGTTAATGGAGATTGGTTAACATTCGAGATAGAACACATACCATGATCAACATGTATAAATGCATGTATGCAACATGTTTTGCTTTTTTTCCACCAAAAATATAATTAAGAGGGGTTGTCTAAATGACCTATGTGAAAGTTTGGGTTAAATAACTCATCATCTAATCACATTGAAGATATGTGAGTTGAAATTTCTTTACTTTATTTATTAATTTATTTCCAACTCACTTATCTCCAATGTGATTGGATGATGGGTTACTTAACCCAAACTTTCACATGATCATTTAGACAACCCCTAATTAAGATCTTTTTAAATAAAAATTTGAGTGAGTTTGGTTCCAATTATCATCATAGGTCAAAGTATGTCATCGAATTTATATGTCGCTTACATGAGTACTTAAAGATGACTCACTAGCTAGCACAACCCTTACATTAAATATGTCAGTATTTCATAAATTATATGGTATCTTTTTAGTCCCTGAATTGTTTTTTGTTAATTGAAAAAGCTTAAGTTTTACCTGCAATAGCTAAAGTTTATACATGCAATGCATTTTATAAGGGTTCGCAATGACACATTTTGTAGGGTTAAAATACACTACTGATGCACAAAATAAACACCACAAATTAAATAAATGACGGTGATCATAACTTCACTTATTTTACTAATGTAGAGACTGAAAATTAAGATTTTTTTTGGAGTGACAAATTCAATTCACCTCAATTTTTCAAGGCTAAAAACATATTTAACATCGAAAATTGTCTAAATCTGAGTAATTTTATATAAAATTATTTAACTCAAAAATTATTTACTATTTATAAATAATCTAGTTCATTAGACTTTGATAAAGTTACTAATTTCAAATAAAAAGTTACCCTGGACTAGTGATTTTCTTAACCTCTTAACCCTCATAATATTTTAATCACAAATTTTTAATTTGGTGTAGATGGGGTGAGGGAAATATGATGGTCAAACCCTTGAAAAATTAAAGTCTGCGACTTGGTAGTTATTCCAATAGAGAAAACTTCCAAAGCATCACGTGAAGCATCGGATTGCAAGTCACAATCTTGGCCAAGAAAAGCTTTGCCTACCCACTAAAATACTACTATAGTATAGCCATCCACAACCCACAGGAAAAAAGGCAATTCGAAATCAGAGCCAATTCCCTATGTCACTACTCTTCAATTAACCTTGTAGATAACTTGGTCTCTCTTTTATATAAATGAATTTATTTTTTTTGCAATGTTGGCCACTAAAAAAGTACATAAAGTACGTACACACACATATATGTCCAATATGAAGGGTTGCAATTCAAAATGTGAAGCTTCAATCTGTGCCATTCAACCCATCATGACAACACCATTTGATAAAAAAGAAAAACCCTTTCTGCTCGTGTTAGTCAAACAGAAAGTGATTGATCAAGCCTTTCAGGACACATAACAAGTAGCGATCGATCACTAGCCTACTGAATCAAAAGCTAATGGAATAATGATCATGCTCATGATAAAAGTCTTCCTTCCTTGCAGTTAATGTGATACAGATATATTCAACTAATTATTTGAAAAAAAACTCCTCTTCACCTTCATAGCTATATAGCACTATTATTAATAGCTATGAGTTGTTATAGGCAGACATACGGATTTTGGGGTCATACATGCATATTAGCAGCAATTTTTAACGGTTAAAAATCGTCGCTAATGCGTACGTATGATGTATATGCTTGCAAAATCTGTATGTCTATACACAATATATATAATCTGACCCATCATTGTCCCATTTGTTGGACAGCTAGGACAGAACTAGTTGGATTATAAATAAGTCAGGTCCACTTCTAGGCTGTAATTTTAACCTTTAACCAAAACACGTTTACTTGTTCCATCCCTATGAAACATATGCTGCCGCCACCCAGCATTCTTTCAAATAATTCACTTGCGCGCATGTCAAAATTATTAGTTTACACTCAACATTTTTTATTAATATTACTATTAGGTTTGAGGTTTGGAAACACAGGTAATGATGATTGAATGATAATTGACTATATATTAAACTAGCCTAATATAATTGAGGTCTTGATTTGTCATATGAGCAAAGTTGACAACAAATTTTACTAATGATTTGATGAAGAATAGAGTAGGATGGAAATAAATGATTACAATTCATGGGGGTGGGGTTGGGAGGATGATGATAGCTTCTTTAGCCAACAGGGAACTGAAAAGGACTAACAATGATAGAGAGATGGAATAGGCATCTAGTGCAGTGGTTGAGGACAACATGACTGAGATATGTGGGGTACCAATAGATAAAGACATTTGATCATTCACATATATAAAGTGCCCTCTTTCCCCTTTACTCTCTGGAAACGGGTGTGCTGTGTTGCATATTTGTTCAAAATATGAGAGTGATAGTTTACACATATATCCATATATGTATATAGAATTTTGTCTATTATAAAAGTTCTCTTAATTATGATGAAACTCAAGATTAGTATTAGGGATGGCAATTTCTACCTGAATATGGGGATTCCCGTGGGGACTGACCCGTTTGGGCCCCGATTTTGGGGAATTTTTCCCTGTGGGGATGGGGACAAAAATTCCCCCGAGATAAATTTGGGGATGGGGTGGGGATCACCCTCCCCGCCCCGCGGAATCCCCACCCTGTATACATAGGTAAAAAATCAATAATACCCTTAATAGTAAATTAAATGTTATTTGAACTTCATTATATATTTTCATAGAACTTGACATGTTCCATTCTCATTTGTGATTTTCATATTTAACTATTTGTAGTCCACGTGGAAATTTAAGTATTTTTATATTTAATTTAGTTTTATTTTATTTTTAATGTTGTGTTAATGGTCTCCATGGAGATCTGCGGGGACCCGTGGGAATTGGGGATGGGGAGAAAATTCACTCCGCCATGGGGATGGGGAGTGGGGATGGGGACATGAAAGAGACGCGGGATGGGGACGGGGGAGGCACTCCCCGCCCCCGCCCCTCGCGGGTGCCATCCCTAATTAGTATGCATTACATATGCATATGCTTGTAAATGTCATTACTAATTTAAGATTGGCAGTTTTTTTTTTATATTTTTTAAGAAGAGCTACATTTCATTTTCTAAAAATACCATATAGTCTTTTTTTACATAAAAGGTATTTGACTGGCCCGACCCAACCAATAACTTGATTTATCTTTATGCATGTCAAATTAAAAAGTCATTTATTTTCGAACAACACATGAATTGATTGATTAAAAAGAAGCAAACAATCAAACATATTATAAATGTTGAGTTCTCACGCAGTATCAACAACTGTCCATAAAGGAACTTCCTATTTCATCATTGCTTTGCCAAAACATCTGCAAAAGCATTAGCTTCCCTGTACACATGATTTAATTATGTACGCACAACAGTTTACTTCCTTGCACAAGATATCATTCAAATTTAGCATGTGTTTTAGGGTGCCCACTATGGTGGACAATTATTTTTCTGGTCCACCGATGCACCATGATTGTACACTGTTAGATCTGAAATTTTTGAAATATTCTTTAATTTAATGGTTGGGATTGAATTATGACAAAAAGGATAAAATTGTAAATTAGACAACCCCTCCTCTCCTTTTTTTCATCTGGTTCACTATTTTCTTTTCCCTGCTTCTGGTGCTTCTCCGCCGTCGGCCATGCCACCGCCGGCCACCTCACCGTCGTCACCCCTTGACCCCTCAGCTAGCAGCATTACGGCGCGTTCCAGTTCTGCCATGGAGTGCGATGGAGGAAGGTTGAAGCTTTTATGGGTTTTTAATCGAAGCTTGAGTTCCAGAAACCATAGCCCTTCTTCCTCTCTTGAGCATGGCAGATTTTGGTGATCAATTTTCGGTGATTGCAGATCTAGATTTGTTGGGTATTTCAAGTTCAAACAGTGGTCTTAAAAAATCTGGTTTTTCCCCTTCTATAAATCTGAAGCTCCTCATCATAGCTGGAGCTGGTACCTCTCTCTAACCCTATCTTTCTCACACAGTCGCATGTCCTCTTCATGATTTCACAATTTTATCAACTATGTTATGCTTATCTGATTTGATTTCACTATCTTCGTTCCTGGAGGTTACACCATCTGACCTTTTTTTATTTCTTTTCAATTTTTCTATTTTGTTGGCTTCTTATTCAGTCATTGTGATGAGGGAGGAAAGAAAGATGGAAGCTTTCTTGTGTCTTCAACAAAAAATCTAAAGGAAAATCACAAGAGAAAGAAGAGAGTGGAAGGGTCGTGAAGCATTTTTGTAGCTTCCCTTTCTCACAAGGTGTTTCTAGAATTGGACAAATGTCAAATAGATATATACACAAACACCATTGGATATTTTTCAGAGCATTGGTCAAGCTTGTACGTATTGAAAATCTGATGTTAGCTAGTGGATTGTCACAAGGGTGAAGGAGAGAGGAAGGAGACGAAGTTGAAGATTCAGACTGGGCTGGAAGAGAGTGGGAGAAAGAAGGTGAGAAAATGACAAAGTCCAAAATATCTCTTATGCAATGTTTGTAATACCCTTGGTGCACCGGTGGACCAAAATAATAAAGGTCCACCTAGTGGGCACCGTGTTTTAGTTTCCAATGTCTATTAATTATAATTCTTATTGCAACACCCAACAACAAGAGAATAATCACTTTCTATATAACTATATTCCTGAAATTGACCTCCCCTTTTAAAGATAAGGCCCAACCGAGAACTCTGAACCACTTGAGTTCGAAGGGATTATGTTGTCATCCTTGAATGTCAAACACATCTATTTGACAAATGAGCATATAAAGGTAATAATCAAGGGTAATGTTAATGTAATGTTTTAATTCTTCTTTATTGATATAATTAAGACTAATAAGTAATGGGCTATCGAAAAATGCACGCTCACTTACAGTGTGAGAGATCAGAGTTAGAGCCGTGTTGGCTCTATCTCAGTTTCTTGGAGTTCTTGACGTGAACAAGTATCAAATTAAGATTAAGATGATGTCATTTTTCATGTCAAAAATTAAATAATTTGCTTTCCTTTTAAGCAGATAAATAAAATAGCTTTACATAATGGATGGCACATGGGGGGGTATGGCCAAAATGTAGCTGAAAGATTGGAACATATGACGATGGGGGAACATATTTATTCAGAGCATTCTCACTCTTTCTCAAAGTGCTCATTGAAAGAAGAAGAATAAAAAAGAATTATTAATTTTCTGTTCATGGATTGAAAACGCATCAGGCCCATTAAAATTCTTGAGTTCCAAATTGGTGATGATGATGATGCCAATGTATGTTGACGTTTACGTGATAAAACATGGTACATGCTACGGAGTTATGTGAGATTGGGGTACGTACCCTGAGAATTCAGATGCATATCCAATTAGGCTGTAAAGTCAGTGGGCCATGGCCCAAAAACAGTCCTGGCCCCACCCCATCCCTGACGATACCACATTTTGTATGTCCCTATAAATGGGCCCCCATGGAACTATTATGCACTGTTTGGTGACGATCAAAATTGTTACAAACACAGTGCAAACCATCAAGAAAAGGAAAAATAGTGGTAGATTATTAGATTCCTTAAGTAAGTTCTCGAATTAAAATTTTATGTATTTATTAAGAGAGTTAGCTGGAATGAAATTATTAAAATGTCGATGTTATCGGTTCGAATAAAACTATCCCTTATGGAAATGTATGTGATAAAACCAAATAATGTAATATTAGTATTTATGAATTGAAAAAAGTAAAATGAATAAAAACCTCCCCTGTGCAAAAAGCTGCTCTCTGCTTAGTTAGAAAACAAAACGAGAAAAACAATAATATCCTCTTCCATGATTGTAAATTGAAATGCATGCAACTTGCTTAAATATCTTGAGTACAATACAAATTTAAGGATCACATTAAAAACAAGCCTGGTCTCAAACCTTGTTGAATAGAGGAGTGCTAGGTTGAGATTTATATGGTTCCATTAAATGAGAAGTGAAGCTTATAATTTAATGGATAATTGAATATTACAAAAAATTTAACCAATAAAAAAGAGAGTGACGTGACTTAGATTTCACTGCATTCTATAAAAAATGAATAATCTCTCGCTACATAAAATTTGCCATATAGTGACGGGAGCAAACCGTTGATAAATAATAAAATACCATATAACCCAAAAAACACACTGATAGATTTTTTTTTCACTATACCGACAATTTTTTATCATCCGTAAGAATAATACAATCAAATCATTTGCACTACCACGGTTAGTATATAATTTATAGTGACAGAAATGCATCCATCTCTTGCAAATATATTGATTAAATTTTTTTTGGGTAGATAATATATTGAATAAAATGGAAAAAAAGTTTTGGTTATTGATTTAATTAAAGAAAACTGATTTCAATTAGACTATTCATTCCCTAAGGAAGAACTCTAGCCTTCTTCCATCAATATTTTTGGATCAATTTTTAGTTGTATTAGAATCACTTCTTCACGACTAAAGCTATTACTAGTAATTGCTTCTCAAAACTAGTTAACCTCAAGTTCATAACTCAATGAATTTCCAATTATGTACGATAAAGATAGTTAGAGTGGTTCTATTATCTGCTTCCATATAAGAATGATTAAATGAATTGGGGCCAACAGACTAGCCGCTTAACTTGTCACTTTTAGCAGGTTAGACCGGAGTTTCCTACCAACCAACTAGATGTGTCAAAATGGGCTAGACTAGCCCGACTAAAAATCTGAGCTCGACTACCAAAACTCAAGCTCAACCTAATGGTCCTAATGGTATGAATCAGTTTGACCAAAATTTGACTAGCCATATGAGATTGTCTAGACTTGTCACTTTTAGCAGGTTAGACCGGAGTTTCCTACCAACCAACTAGATGTGTCAAAATGGGCTAGACTAGCCCGACTAAAAATCTGAGCTCGACTACCAAAACTCAAGCTCAACCTAATGGTCCTAATGGTATGAATCAGTTTGACCAAAATTTGACTAGCCATATGAGATTGTCTAGTCTGCAAGCTCATATGGCTAGTCGAGCTCAACCTAGTTGGTTGGTATAATCAGATTGTCTTACTTTGATTTTTTCATCAATTTAAATAAATTTACTTTCTAAATTTTTATCTGTTTGGTGAGTATATAAGTGCGTTAATCCGATAGCCCCCACCATAAACGAGGTATGCTGAATTTTCCAACCTGCATCTCAAAGATGAGTCAATCGATCCAACGTGTTTTTGTGGGGTGGCACGGGACAATGCGCGGAGCAAGCTTGTTTGGCCACTTTTTCTTCCATAACCCATAAAAATGTTTTGGCTAATTTAGAGGGACTCTCCTCGAGGTTTTCTATAGACTTTAAGTCACAAATACGTGATCATCGAGCCTTTATATACAAGTTTAATCATTTAATTATTTAAGCATTACTCATTATGCAAATTTCGAGTTCTTCTTAGACTCTAATATTCTCTCTTTGCTCTTTTACTAACTTCTGCTAAGTGTCTCTATATCGTGTTAGAAAAGCCTTCCAATGCCGCGCACCACCCCTAGAGACGAAAAAGCACCATCAATTTCAATTATGGAAGAACACCAATTATGCTCTCATAAAAAGAAATCATTTAATTAATTTTCAGAATTTTCTTAAAACATGAGTTATACTATTCCGGGCATTTCAGAACCACTAGATATATAGCATTGAAATTGGGCATAATTGATAGTGTTATGGATGGTGGTATCCAGGGATGGAAACACAAGGTTAGGCCAACATCAAAGAGAAATGTCCCACATAGTACTATTCCTTTCCCTTCTTTTTCCTTCCTCCTTCCTTTACATGCTGCAGCAGAGTCAGTGCAAGGGGCAAAAAGAGAGAGACGTACATGGTACTAGGAGCCAATGGGTTGCACTGAGCAGTCACTGTCCCTCTCTCTGCAACTCACAAATGGTGAATGAAAGATGGTGTTAGTAGAAGAACAGGTACTTATATTAAAGGACCATCACCAAACCAAACCATCCCTGTAGAGGGAAGGCAAGGGACACAAACGCAAGCATCTTCACATTTTATGGTCCCCCTTCCATGTGACTTCCACGTGATCTTATCGACACGTGTCACGTGCCCTTTAGTAAATAGGAAAAAAAACCTGCATCCATATATCCACCAAACTTGTGTTTTTGTTCAAGAATTCCACTGCAAATCTTAAATTACAGCATCTTCTAATATTGGCCACCCACCAAGGTGCCCGTACCATCCCATCATTTCCATGATTGGTTGTTATAAGTCAAATCTTCCCCACCTTAACCACAAATCTTCAAGCCTTCCACCACCCCCTCAACTTTCATCTAAAAAGGCTAAAAGAAACTTGGGCCTGTTTATTTTGCTTTTGATGGTCCTATAATGTTTAAGAAACTCGTGAAATTGGCATTGCCTCACTTTCTGCCTTTCTAGTTTGTGATTCATAATGTCACACATGGGAAGGGAAAAAATATGCATGTTATCAAATCAAACTTTGCATGTTACTACACCTCAATGAACTTCCCTTGGAAATTTAAGTGTCAGTGGTAAGTCTTATATGAGTCGCAATTGGTGTACATCATTTATGTTGAGAGGTCTCTGGTTCAAAGTTCAGGATAGCTTAGCTATGGAAACTTCTTAACTGAGTCATATATGTGATACCAATTTCAGTTTTTGACAAATATAATTTGGAGTTTTTATTTTTTTCAAAAAGTTCACTTTGAAATTTGGGGTGGTAAAAACTCTCCCACAAACTACGACCGATTTCCGTAAACGTTGCCTACTAATCATTTTCAATCTCATATTAGTTAACATTGTTTTAATTTAAGACGATATGTGTGTGCATACCCATATACTTTACGCTTTAATCTTAAGTTTTGAGTCAAGATGTAATGTCAAATTATTATATTCTCGTCTTGAAGTAGATTTTTCCCTCTTCTTGAACTTCCCATCATACTCTAACCATGGTAGTGCAAATAATTTGATTGGGTTGAGTATTTGTGGTGTGGTTAATGGCCTTGCACTACTTGGCTGCCGCTTGAGGGGGTGTCGTTGGGAGATGGGCTAGTGCCACTCGACAGGTTGAAGAGGGGTCCCTTCATGCCATATCAGAATGATTCAATATGTAGTTCTGCACGCCGGTTCACTTAAGAGTTATTTGCGTTTAAAGCGTGTACAATGCACATAACCACATATCATGTGCTTAAATTCAATTTTTTATCAAAAAAATTAAGGGCGGCAATAATTGAACTGACCACTTATTCATAGAGGCTCTAATACCATATCAACCAATCAATTATCCCATAACTTTAACAATTGAGTATACAATATTATCATTTCTAACACGCTCATACTATAACACTTTCCTGGATTTATCGGGAGATATGAACCAAAATCTTAGCAGAGGCTCAGGCATATTCCAAAGCAGCACTGGATCTGATTATGTCAGGAGCTACTTAGCATCAATCACCATGTCTATTTTTATTTTCCTTTGTTTGGGCAGACAAACAAGAGTGCAAAGAAACAGCATATTTTTTGGCAATCTCATTTCAGGGCGATCTTAATTGACTAGCTAGTACAAAATATGGTACTGTTGATAGACGGGGACCAAGCACGCCACTTTAATGTGTCGTGTTCCAAAGCCATTACTCTCAGTCTCAACTATATCAGTTTTCATTCACTATACGCCACTGCATGTCCTCATTGCCAAATTCTAGCTTCTCGTGTTAACTTCAACAACCATCTAAAGAGATAACTTTTGCCAATATATAGGACAAGCTAGCGCCCCACAAGCTGGTACTGTAGTTTAATGGAAAGCAACCCTCTTTGACATGTAGTTAATTACAGAATATTATCATTTATCATGGTTAATTTTCATCTAATTTTCCTTTAGCACTAATTAGCAGGCAGGGGCTACGCCTGTGGGGTTGACTTGACCACATTCAGATCAGAGTGTTATGGTAAGTAATAGTATATGGTTAACATGAAAGTGCTTCCTTTCATGGTAAATTTAATTTTCAAACAATTGTGAATTGCATTTTCTTTTTCTTCTTCTTTTTCATCATTAAAGCACATGATTTTGATATTTTGTCAACAACTTAATCCATGATCATGTTGCAAACCCCAACGGCCCAATGTTTTGATGACCCAACTTGATCCCTGGATCTTGTGTCGTGGGCCATGGCCCATGAACATGATATCGCAACTCCTCTCTATTCGCCCAGCACCACACCAGTCACACCACACCAGACCACAATATCCTCTAACGTGCTCAAAGATGCATATATTAAATTATACCTAAAGGTACATTAAACTATCTCTTATTTTCAATTCTGATTTAAATAATTCTGGGTGCGTAGTCCATTAAGCCTAATTGGATGTGCACTATTCAATTTTGCAATAAAATGTTCATTTCTTTTGAAGTCACACTGCACACATGTAAAGACTAAAGAGTAGACACCTCATTGATAAATTAATATCTTACGTATTATATTTGTTACTTTCAGAGGGTTTGTGGAGACTAAGTCCTCCACCCTTCTATCAAGACATAGATGATGACGTCACATGTCTTACCTATACTTTTGCAATATTGTTTGTGGAATACATGGACAAAATCAAAGATAATATGAAATTATTTAGGTAACTCTTATCAATAGTTTAAGCTTTAATTTTGGGAAGATTAGCTCTTTAACTTAACAAACAAGTTAAATCATGTAAAGGTGAAAACATAAGCTCAATCCCTTAAATAATGATTTGTTAGGAGGTTCAGCTATAGTTTTCAAAAAGGGTAAACATTAATAAAAGAAAGAAAAAAAACTTGGATGAGTAATGCATGTCACTAATCAAAAGTTTAAGTATTATTAAATTTTAATTAGTAAAATGTCATCCTCATACTCTAACCAGAGACACTTTATTTGGATAGTTTGAAAAGCTAGATAAGACAAAGTGAAAAGTTCTGAAAACCAGTTCAATCTTGAATCTACTTTAGACTTGAGAAGTTAGAACAAGTGAATTTGGGGGAAATTCAAAGACAGGGAGAAATGGTGAGTGAAGGGGTGACTGTGACAACAGCAATGGTTGCAACTCAGCTCTTGGAAGTGGGCTTGAACACTCTAGTGAAGTCAGCCACCGACAGTGGAATGAGCAACTATGTTTTCATTGTCTACTCAAACCTTTTGGCTCTCTGTTTCCTTCTACCAGCCACCATCCTCTACCACAGGTGTGTCCAATTACTGTAAAGTTTCTATCACAAACCTGTGTTATGAATTTGTATTTCTTTGAGATTTCTTTTACCCTTGAAAAATCACACAGGAAGAGTGCTCCTCCCCCAATTCCAAGCTCAATTCTCCGCAGAATATTTCTTCTTTCTTGCCTCAGGTATGAACAGAGTTAGCACCATATTTGCATGGTATACAATTTAAATATATATTTTTCTAGTGTGGGAAATTTGATGACGTTGAGGTAGTTTTGCAGTACTGCAGTGCAGACTTTGCTGTACAATGGAATTGGATATAGCTCTCCCACACTGGCCTCAGCTATGATAGACCTTGTCCCTGCTTTTACCTTCACACTGGCTGTAATTTCCAGGTTTCTCTTCTTCACCCTTATGCATTATGTGCATTATGGGTTGAGTCTAACTCTACCCTGCTAAAAGTTATTTTAGGGTGAGGATTATTCTACTATATATAAAGATTTATTTGATCATATATTTAGTCAATGTGAGACTTCTCACCACACTCTTATACCGTGGGTTGGACAATTGGAGCGTGAAAAAAATTCGCAGGAATGAAATATACTGGTGATCCATACATGAAGTAATTGGAGTGAACACTGTGCATTGATACTACTGTGATGTGTACTTTCAGGATGGAAAATCTGAACCTGAAACTGCATAGCAGCCAGGCGAAAATTGTTGGTACACTTGTCTCCATTGCAGGGGCATTAATCTTGACTTTATACCAAGGAATGCCAATTATTAGAGGTTCTATGCAAAATTTAGTATTGGGAGGAAGTGGAACTTACCTCTCAGTGCAATCAAATTGGATACTTGGTGGTTTTCTTCTTGCAACTGCTTGCTTTATTGTTTCAGTATTGTATATTGTACAGGTAAACAAACTATATAGTCCAAATTTAAATGCACAGTTGCACACTGTCTTTGCAGTTTAGAATAAAAGTCATTTTATTTAATTTGGCTTTCCACCAATACACAGACTTGGATTATGAGGGAATATCCTGAAGAGCTAGTAGTAACAACCGTTTGTTGCAGCATGGTGGTGGTCCTATCTGCCATAGTGGGTCTAATTGCAGAGGGAACTTCAAGAGCTTGGATTCTCAGACCTGATAAAGAGTTGGTAGCTGTGTGTTATTCAGTAAGAATAAACTGAGGAGTATATATGTCTGATTTTTACTATGAGGACCTTTGACATGTTGAATTATGAGTTGGTTATGTTATGTAAGAATGTTTTAATTTTGTGGTTATTGATTCATTTGCAGGCAATTTTTGTGGTAACGATGCGGAGTGTTGTGTATGCATGGGCGTTTCGTAAGAAGGGACCAATTTATGTAGCTATGTTCAGCCCTTTAGGAATGGTAATTGCGGTTGTCTTGGGAGTATTATTTCTAGGAGACATTCTTTATCTGGGAAGGTAATTACCTCTAAAAATAGTAGATTTATGAAAAGTTTATTTAAATGCTGCAGGATTAACATTAGTACAATTGTTGGTGCAGCCTGATTGGAGCTGTCATAATAGCTATTGGATTCTATGGTGTGATATGGGCGCAGGCTCAAGAGGAAAATGATTTTGCTTCATCTTCTTCTTCAGCCCCTCTCATCTACAGCAAAGGCATAGATGCATAGATGATTCTCCTTTCTTGTAGGGTAGGTGGCGGATCTTGAACAATAAATTTTGGGAGTCAAAATAAAATTTCAATAAGGTCGATTGCTCAATTACTAGTTTATTAATGTTCATCTTAAATAGGCAATAGCTGCAACATTGATATATACCCTAATACCTTTATTTGTATCAAATTAATGTTAATATAATAATGAATAATTAACTTCTCAAATAATTGCCTGTTGGCATGTCCAGCAATGAAATGTCACTGTTTTGTTGGCAGGCAAATTGTTAATGAATGACAAGGAAAGAACAAGTCTCACTAATGCTACTTGTGACATGGTAGTATATATATATTTGCTTCTTATTGGGCGTTTGTTTCACGGATTGGAAAAGGATTTCCGGGAATGTTCGGGAATGTTTGGGCCGGAATCTACATTCCAGTGTTTGTAGCAGATTTGAAAAAAATTATACCAGGGTATCTTTCATTCCTGGGTAAGTCATATGCCCATCCAGAAGCATTTCTCATTCTCATGATGGAGAGGTGGGTAAGTTTTTTTTTTTTGAAAGTGAACTGAAATAATATTAAGGGCCAACCGGCCTAGAAACAATTACATCCAAATCAACCAAACCAGAAACGGCATCAGGAGCCTCTTCCACCCATACACAATCCGCATAAGTGGAAGCGTTCTTAGCCAGAAAGTCTGCAACTGAATTACCAGAACGTCTAACAAACGACAAGGAAAAAACATCAAAAAACGGAATTAAAGAACGACAATCTCCAATGATGGTGTCCAAATAAGATCTTCCCACTGTACCGTTCTGCCACCACTGATATAACTGAAGACAATCCGTCTCTAAACAGACACGACGAAAACCAAGCTCTCTTGCCAGCCGTAAGGTCCACCTCAACCCGCTCGCTTCTGCCAACAGAGACGAAAGAACTGGGACCGGATGGGAGGTCGCAGCAGCCATGATCTCCCCAAGACGGTTGCGGGCAACCATCCCCAATCCCGCTCCCATACCATCCACAAAAGAAGCATCAAAGTTTAGCTTAACCACCCTTCCCTGTGGCCTCCTCCACACCGCTTTGGTCCCTCCCCGCTCCTCACGCACCGCCGGAGAAATTGGAGCCAATAGCCCCAAGGCCCGATCAATAACATCCCCAACAACCAATCTCCCACTCCGAAAAATCACCCTATTCCTCACATCCCAAATGTTGTACACCAAAGACTGACACATCTCCACCACCTCAGATTCATGCTGCTGGAGAATAATGTGCCAAAAAACCTGGAAAGATGCAAATTGTTCAACTCTAAAGGAGAGAGGGGACGCATACCAAATGGCCATGGCCGCCGGACATCTCAAAAAGATATGATCAATGGTCTCTCGCTCGTGTCCGCAAAGGGAGCATCCCGGATCCGTATCTACATGGCGGCGGAAGAGCTGGTCGCGAACCGGAATAAAGCCACGGATAGCTCGCCAAGCGGTCTCCTTACACCTCGGTAATGCATTGGTTGCCCAGAATTTCCGCCAAAGCTTTGGCTGCAACGTCGAACCCGCTGTGGAAGAGGACGTAGCCACCTCCAAGGCTAACAAGCCGCACACGTAATAGAAGGGAATGAGATTTTTGGTGTGAAATCTCTGAATTGTCACTACCCACTACCCACTACCAACTACCCACTACCCATGTCTTTTACCGCGAAGGGTATTTTAAGAATTTTACTATCTATTCCCAGGAATATACATTTTGAACCAAACATATATTATAATTATACCGAGGAATATTAAAAAAGATTCTCAGAAACTGATTTTGTGAACCAAACGGATTTTTAAAAAATGTCTGGGAATAACATTCTCATCATAACATTCCCGGGAACAAGATTCCCGGGTATGATTTTCCAATCCGTGAAACAAACACCGTGTCTATCTATTTATATAGCTATTTATCTCTTTCCTTCTTCTTTCTTTCTCGGTGCCACCTAATATGCACCACTTTTTAGTGGTGCAACCTTGCACCACTATACCAATTGTCCATTTTACCCCTGTTAAAAAAATTATTTTATAAAAAGAAAAAAATATTGGTATTACCGGGTGGATTTTGATGGGATTAATTTTTTGAACAGGGGTAAAATGGACAATTAACATAGTGGTGCAAAGTTACACCACTAAAAAGTGGTGCATATTAGGTAGATCCTTCTTTCTCATCAAACTGACAAACTCAATGGACAATGGGCAAAGCCGTACAAGTTTATGTCATTTTTGCACACCTTTTTTTTTCTGCACAGGCCTAATTTATATATAAAAGAGTTGGGCCTACTATTTTCATTTTACACAACCTATACAAACCCCAACGGCCCAATGTTTTGATGATCCAACTCGATCCCTGGATCTTGTGCCGTGGGCCACGAACGTGATATCGCAACTCCTCTCTATTCGCCCACCACCCCCATATCCTCTTGCTAGCTTCACCGTTACTCCAAAGTACTCTTTTAATACTAATAAAATACAGATCATTGACAAAAAAAATTTTAATATCTTAACCAGACATGTTTTCCAAACCTCTCCTTAGTTTTATCAGTGTTAGACTTGGTGTACCAACTTCAAGCTTACAATATACAATATATAATGTTAGAACAATATATTATATTATACGTTTCGTGTGTATATTTTTGTAGTCATTATCATATCACATTATGCTATTTTTTGGTCAAAGATGCTACATTAAATTAAACCCGAAGGCACATTAAACTATCTCTTCTTTTCATTTCTGATTTTAATAATTCTTGGTGTATAGCCCAATAAGCCCAAATGGATGTCCACTATTCATCATTTTAATAAAATATTTATATCTTTTGAAGCCACACTACACACATGTAAAGACTAAAGAGTAGGTCCCGTATGATAGCTCAAGTAGTAGAAGATGAGGACATGAGAGTTGAGTAGGGGGAGGTCTAGGGTTCGATTTCTAGCGGGTGCAATTTATCTTTCCGATATACAAAAAAAAAGATTAAAGAGTAGACTTCTCCTTTATAAATTAATACACCATAAAAACAATATTTTAGATTTATTGAATAAATGATATATCTAGTCATTAATATAGACTAGATACATCATTTATTAAACGAATTTAAAAATTTGATTTTTGTTTATAATAATGATCGGAGGGTTTACTCCTTACTCTTTACATGTGTGTAGTGTGACTTCAAATGGTATACATGAATGAATGCATATGTAAATATGTAAATATTTATACGTCTTGGAGTATCTTTTATTAAGTATTTGTTGCTTCTAGAGGGTTTGGGGGAGAAAGTCTTCCATCCTTCTACCAAGACATGGATCATGACGTTATGTTTTGCCTATATTTCTGTGCTGTTTGTGGGATACATGAATGCTTATTAATCACTGAATCTGAATTGGGACAAAATCCAAGATAGTAATATTAACGATATGCATTTATCCTGCATATCTTACAAATATGAAATTACTCATGTAACTCTTATCCAATCTAATAATTTAAGATTTTAAGATAATTGACTCTTAAAACAGTAAATTATAAAAGTGAGAACATAAGTTCGATTGCTTAGAAAAATTATTTGTTGGTTCCCCGAGTTTAAGTTTTCCTTAAGGTAAAACATTGATAAGAGAAAAAAAAATCTTGGATGAGTAATGCATGTAGCTAGCTAATCAAAAGTTTAAATTATTATTAAACAATATTATGATGCCATCCTCATATTCTAACCAGACATACGTACTTTATTTGAATAGTTTGAAAAGCTAGATAATATAAGATTAGGAAAGTGAAAGTGTTTTAGTTCTGGAAACCAGTAGTTCAATCTGCTAGCTATAGAGTTGAGAAGTTAGAACAAGTGAATTAGGGGAAAAGTAAAAGACAGAGAAATGGTGAGTGAAGGAGTGAGTGTAACAGCAGCAATGGTTGCAACTCAGTTCTTGGAAGTAGGCTTGAACACTCTAGTCAAGTCAGCCACCAACAGTGGAATGAGCAACTATGTTTTCATTGTCTACTCAAACCTTTTGGCTCTCTGTTTCCTTCTACCATCCACCATCCTCTACCACAGGTGTGTCCAATTACTGAAAAGTTTCTTTCACAAGCCTGTGTTATAAATTTGTATTTCTTTGTGATTTCTTTTACCCTTCAAAAATCATACAGGAAGAGAGCTCCTCCACCAATTCCAAGCTCAATTCTCCGCAGAATATTTCTTCTTTCTTGCCTCAGGTATGAACAGAGTTACACCTTATTACACGGTATACAATTCAAATATATATTCTTCTATGATCGGAATTTGGCAGTTTTGAAAGGGGAATTCATGTGGGAAATTTGATGAGCTTGAGGTAACTGTGCAGTACTGCAGTGCAGATATTGTTGTACACTGGAATTGGATATAGCTCTCCCACACTGGCCTCAGCTATGGTGGACCTGGTCCCTGCCTTTACCTTCACACTTGCTGTAATTTTCAGGTTTCCCCTCTTCACCCTTATGAATTATGTGTTTGAAGAAACTAATTTTGGATATCTCTAATTTGGGTTGAGTCTAATTCTACCCTAAAAGTTAGTTTAGGGAGAGGATTATTCTACCATTTATAAATACTTATCATTTATAAACACTTATTTAACCATATATTTAGTCATTGTGAGACTTCTCGACACACCCTTATCTAAAGGTTGGACAACTGATCGTGAAATTGCAGGAATGGAATATGCAGGTGACACATATATGGGTTGTCTCTAATAAATAGGTCCAGGATTTATGATGACTGATACTATTTCAGAATTTGGGTGGTATTTTTTTTAAACTTTCAAAAAAAAATTTCTTAGAAAATCTCAAATATACATGCAGTAATTGGAGTGAACACTATGCATTGGTATTTGATGGCTCATTATTATCAATAGGAAAATGAAATTAGAGTGAATACTACTATGATGTGTACTTTCAGGATGGAAAATCTGAACCTAAAACTACATAGCAGCCAGGCGAAAATTGTTGGCACAGTAGTTTCCATTGCAGGGGCACTAATCTTGACTTTATACCAAGGAATGCCACTTATTAGAGGTTCTATGCAAAATTTAGTATTGGGAGGAAGTGGAACTTACCTCTCAGTGCAATCAAATTGGATACTTGGTGGTTTTCTTCTTGCAACTGCTGGCTTTTGCGTTTCAGTTTTGTTTATTGTACAGGTAAACAAACTAGTCCAAATTTAAATGCACAGTTACACACTGTCTTTGCAGTTTAGAGTAAAAGTCATTTGTTTAATCTGGTTTTCCATAAATACACAGACTTGGATTATCAGGGAATATCCTGAAGAGCTAGTGGTCACAACCGTTTGTTGCAGCATGGTGGTGGTCCTATCTGCCATAGTTGCTTTAATTGCAGAGGGAACTTCAAAAGCTTGGGTTCTCAGACTTGATAAGGAGTTGGCAGCTGTGTGTTATTCAGTAAGTATAAACTTCAATAATTGTTTAAAGAAAAATGGTCAAGGAATGAAAAGTATATGAGTTGGTTATGTTATGTAGGCATGCATGTTTTAGTTTTGTGGTGGTTGATTCATTTGCACTTTGCAGGCAATTTTTGTGGTGTCGTTGCGGAGTGTTGTGTCTGCATGGGCGTGTCGTAAGAAGGGACCAATTTATGTAGCTATGTTCAGCCCTTTAGGAATGGTAATTGCGGTTGTATTGGGAGTATTACTTCTAGGAGACAGTCTTTATGTGGGAAGGTAATATTACCCCTAAAACATAGCAGATTTATGCAAAATTATACATATATGAAATGCATGATTTAACATCAATGAGTTTATAAATATACTTGTTGCTTTGTGCAGCCTGATTGGAGCTATTACAATAGCTGTTGGATTTTATGGTGTGATGTGGGCGCAGGCTCAAGAGGAAAATGTGGTAAATATTGAGAAGATTAAGGATTTCGCCTCATCTTCTTCAGCCCCTCTCATGTCGACCAAAGCCATAGATGTATAGATGATTTTCCTTGCTTGTATGGTAGGTAGCGGATCTTGAACAACAAATTTGGGAGCCAAATATAAAATTTTAATGCATAAGTTAAATGTGTATCATTATAATTTTGAAAGTTCCATTTATGCATAGACATGTTTGTCTAGAGACAGAGGACTGCAGGGGGCATCATCTTCAGCTGCATATATATATACCTGAGTGACCATATATTTTCCCAGGACAAATGGCCTTAAACGTGTAGGACAAGGTTGAGAAACCGTCATGCCATAATGTTCCTCTGTTACAAAACAAGGAGTAAGAGGTGGATGTAATTAAGCATACATGCTTGTACATATTCTCAATCCTCAGTCCCATTTCAACATTTAAAATTTGACATTTAAATTAAAGGCTTAATCAAATTTTTGGTTCCCAACCTTTGTCATAAATATGGCTTTAGTCCCTCGCCAGAGTAAAGGTGGTGATTGATCCCCAATTTTTGGCAAAATGATTGGCTTTAGTCCTTCCGGCCGGTTGGATCAACGCTGGAGCTCTGCCAGCTCATGTGGCCCTTGCCACATCAATTAATGAGTCCACATGACTTTTCCTTTTCTTTTTCATTTGAAAAAAAATATTAATTATATCTTAATTAAATTTTTTTATGTTTATTGTTCATCTTCTTCAAACATCCTCCTATCATCTTCAAATTATTTCCAGAACATTGATCCCTCTTTCTGAATGAAGCACTCGTTTAAGGCTTTCTTTAATCACAAATCAATTTTCTTTTCTTAATATATTACCAAATTTAAGCACCCCAATTCTACTCAACCATCTGAAATAAAACAAATTAAAAACGCATCACGCAGACATGAATTAGAAGCCCCAAATCAATTGCATCATTACAAATGACAGAATTGAAATCGAGCAAATGAAGAAAGCAATTAATTTTCTGAAGCCCCAAATCCATTACATCATTACTCATTGAAAGTAGATCTCGTTAAACCAGAAATGTAATAGACCCATCCTCCCCTACAACGTTAACATCTTTAGAACAAGAAATCTGCACAGAGGAACCAGAAATCGGGTCAAGGGAAGAACAGAGAGGGAAAGAAACTTTGCCGGAAAACAGTGGAGGCCATTGCCATCGTTCCCGGCAAGCCACCATCGCCATTTTCTTCTCTGATTTTTTGGCGAACTCAACCACCAAGCACCACCTCTGATACTCAAAGTCAGATCAAGGAAAAATCCCAGCTCTCTCTTCTCCATTTCTAGAACGGAGGAGTCACCACCCCCAATCCCACCAAACCACCACCCCAGAAACCCCAATCTAGAGAAATCAGAAAACAGAAACCCTAACCTAAAACCCCCACTCCAGAGATTTTCAATTGATCTGAGTGTGAAAAAAGAAGATGAATATGGAGAATGATGATGAGATTCATAAAGGGCTTGGTTGGGGTGGAGGTTGAAGAAGATGGTGATGAAGTTGAAGATTAGGATTTCTTTTATTTAATTAAATGAAAGGATTTAATTAAGGGTTTTCATTATGGTTTTTTTTTAATTTAAAAGAAAAGAAAAAAAAGCCACGTGGACTCATTAATTGACGTGATAAGGGCCGCATCAGCCGGCGTTGACCCAACCGGCCGGAAGGACTAAAGCTAATCATTTTGTCAAAAACTGGGGATCAATCCCCACCTTTACTCCGGCGAGGGACTAAAGCCATATCTATGACAAACGTTGGGGACCAAAAACTGGATTTAGTCCCTCACCGGAGTAAAGGTGGGGGTTGGTCCCCCGTTTTTGGCAAAATGATTGGTTTTGGTCCTTCCGACCGGTTAAGTCAACGCCGGAGCTCCGCCAGCTGATGTGACACTTGCCACGTCAATTAATGACGTCCTAGGTGGCTTTTTTCTTCTTTTTCATTTAAATTATATAAAGAAAAACCCATAATTTTTTTATTACAAAAATAACTCATAATTAAACTAATTAAAACCCTTCATCCTAATTCCTAATAAACTAATCTAATTAACACATCTAAATAAAACCAATTCAACATCATCATTCTCACCTTCTCACTGTTCTTCTTCCCCCTTCTTCTTTTTCTACTTTCACATCTTTATGAATCATCATCATCATTCTCCATCAACTTCACTGTTCATCTTCTTCTTTTTTCACACTCAATCAATTGAAAATCTCTGGATTGAGAGTTTTAGGTTAGGGTTTTCGTTTTATGATTTCTCTAGATTAGGGGTTATGGGTTGGGGTTTCTGGGGTAGTGGAATAGAATTTGAAGAAAGGGTCAAAGGAAGATGACGAGACCTTCGGTGACTTCAAGTTCGCGTCGTTTCTAAATCAACCCACTCCATCCTCTAACCACCATTCAAACCCTTTGACCTTTTCGTCATTCCCCCTCAGATCTCGCTGCTAAACACGTTAACGGCAGCTACGACACCGCCGCTATGGCGAAAAAGCCTCAAGGAGCTATTCCACTTTCAATCTTCGGCGAGGAAGAGGAAGAGGAGGAGGAACCTGCTCCTGCTAATGTCTTTTTCTCCAACAGTGGCGGTGCTGTGAAAAACATGACACATCTCCCTTGACTGTTTGGCTTCATACTATTATCTTCCTTATGACACTTGCTTGAATTTGACCCAATCAATTGAGGTCTGAAAACAGATCTACTTCCACATCTAAATTTAGGTTTCGGTAGGTATTTAATCTGGGTTCAGGAGGATGAATAAATTGGGTTTTGTTACGTCATGGTGTTTGGTTGTAGTTGGGTTTTTAAAATTGGGGATTAGGTTTCATGGAAATTGGGGGTTAGGGTTCTTCTAGAATTTATCTCAAGCTTCCAGATTCCAACCAGAAGATGAAGATGAATTACTTTTTCTGGGTTTGGTTGCTAGAGGATTAAGATATGATAATGAAAAAGGAATATTTAGATTTTTAGTAGGGTTAATTGTGTTCTAATTTATTTTTAATAGAATTTAAATGAAAAAAAAAACCACCTAGGACGTCATTAATTGATGTGGCAAGTGCCACATCAGCTGGCGGAGCTCCGGTGTTGACCCAACCGGTCGGAAGGACCAAAATCAATCATTTTGCCAAAAACGGGGGACCAACCCCCACCTTTACTCCGGCGAGGGACTAAAGCCATATTTATGACAAAGGTTGGGGACCAAAAACTGAATTAAGCCTAAATTAAATTTGCACACCTCTTAACATAGATCTTGGCCAACAGTACAATTTTGAATGATGTGCCGGGACAGCAGTGATTTATAAACTTCAAGTCATATTAATATTTTATAGCAAGAGAAGGAAATGATGATCAAATAAATTAAACTTCAATTCTCACACTACTCTTGCTCAAGTAAATGGGCTGTTGGATCTGATCTTCAGAACCACTAAACAGCAGTGAGGGACAGGGTCACATACAACATCACATTAATCAAACAGGATAGGGCAACACATGCAACCTTATTTAGTAATCCATACATGTTATTAAAAACACCTGCCCTTAAACTAATGGGCATGCATAGAGGAGAACCTCTATGCTTGTTGGAGAACATATTCATCCACCTCAAGGAAGTTCTTGACTGCAAAGTCCTTGACAACAGATGGATCAGGAATATCAGTGCTTGCTTTTTCATATTCAGCGCTCCATTTCACCTCGCTTCCTTCCCCAACGGCTATCACAGAGATTGTCCCTTTGAATTTTTTGTAGTACTGCAGGAGTTCACCATCAATCACAGCATAGCTTACTGTCTTCTTTTCATCATCAGCAGCATCAATCTTCTCTGTCGATGATTTCACAAGTGGTGACCCTGGACCATGTATAAAACCACCAAACATGAATAGGAATGACACTAAATTAAGGATTTAATGTGCGTAAACACAGATCAAATAATTGGTTGTCACTTCAGAAAATCAACGTCCAATATAAATAAAATAGAAAAGAATGTATAAAATAGAAAAGAATGTACTTGCTTTTGAATATTTAACATTAAGTGTGGGTTTGAATATTAGTTGAGTTAACATAAAAGCACATTCATCACAATTCAGCGGACAGTCAAGTTGCGTTAACATATTTACTTTAAAGTGAGTGCTAAGTTAAACTCTTAAATTTATTCCAATCATAAATTAAGGTTGTAAAGCAAAAGAAAAGTAGCAAGAGTTACAAGAATAAGATTTGGTTTCCACATAAATGATAAAGCAAAGAAATAAAAGAAAAAGTACCATTTCATTTCACCATTTCATTTCACTGATGCCCCAAATTAAAACCCTCAAGAAAAATTTAACTTTTGTTTTACCTTCAGCATAAGTTATGTGGCGGACAGAACCAGCAGCCTTGCCATCACCCTCAAGAATCTCAATGCTTTTGTAATCATGGGGGAAGGCCTTAGGGAATATGGTTGTGGAGTCCCTGAGGGTTAACCAGTACTTGTCTGCATTTGACTTCAGATCAATGTCTACCTCAAGCTTTCCACGGGTTCCCATGGTTTATCGACTACAAATAATTATAAATCAAATTGGAGCTATATGAATGCATGGGACAATGACCACATATATATAGTTATGAGAATAGATCTCTTTAGTTAAAATTTTCAAGTAAATCTTTTTTTATATAAATATTTTGATTGGATAACATTTTTTTTTAAAAGAAACTTATCTCACATATATAGAAGCTGACTAATTAAGGTTTTTCATTCACATTAATTGGAAATCAACCCCAACTAGTACTTGATTAAATGACGAAATATTGAACCACCTTATGGAATCTCGTTTATTTTATTGGATAACATTTACTTTTTCTTTTCAGAATAAGTGTCCACTTAGAGAAGATGCACACATATTAAGAAGTGCAATTAATATAGTTTACTTTTAAAATATATTATTTCTTTTCCTAAAATTTGCCTCTTAAGGTGTATTTCTATCTCTCCTCATTTATTGTTCGCATAGGGGTGTTATATGGAAAAACATCAATTAATGCAACATTAGAATTCTAAGTGGATAATTATTATAAAATAAATATTTTTGCTATAAGTGGTCATTTATATTGAAACAGATGTAGTATGATACAAGAAAGATGATATATAATTCTCTCTGTTTCACGAAGATTGTTATTTAAGGTTGTGGTACAAAGAGTAAAATGACAATTATCGCTAGTATAATATTACTAAAGTACCATTATTTAACTTCACTAGTATACCTATTAAATTTTACTTAGAAGGAGAATAATGTAGTTGATAGAGAAGATCGTGATTGGTTAGTATGAAAAGTAATATAAGTGAGAAAAAATTTATTAAATGAGAATAAAAATTAAAAAAAATAGTAAAAAATGCATTGATTTTCTACCCCAACAAACATAAATATTTAAAGAGTGTTTATAACAATAATTTTTATAGAAGGGAGTTAGTATTTGATGCAGTTCAACAACCGCTTGAGGCTCAGTATCCTTTAATAACGGTGCTTGTATTTATTGGGACAACTACCACTTCATGACACCGTTTCTTAAGCTACAGCCATTCACATGGCAACAATAAAGGTTTGGACCCCATCATTAATGTTAAAGGCTTAAAAGCTCTCAAAATTGGATGAAACTATTGGGATGAATTAAACAATTAATGAAATTTAAATTAAAAATCAAGTAATCATTTCACATCCATTAAAAAATAGTATTACATTTGTTCTTTTTATCGGTATTTATTTTATAAAATTACTCTTAATATAATGAAAACACTAAAAAAATACTACTACTATGAGTATTAGTGGCAATCACTAAAGACCCCTGCTAACCAACCCTACAACACTTATTTTGGCACATCTAAATTAAATACTCTATGTATTCTTTCACAACCCCACTAAATGTTTTTTAAGCTCCACTACCTACACTCAATGTGATTTGAGATCAAAAGAAATAAACCATCTTTATAAAAAAAATTGATTATCTTAATTTTCACTATCTAGGCATTGATTTAATTTTCTTTTATGAATTTAATTAGTATGCAGTTGAGTCATCTAATTTAGAATCCATCTATTTCGCTGTACCAAAGAAAAAAGAATCCATCTATTTATTACTATGTTATAATTAAATTTAAACTTTTAAAATATTTAAAATTAAAAATAGAGAAATATAATTAAATACATGTGTAAAACCTTTTACCTTTCTGCATATAAATTACATCCTTCTTTTATTACTTGATTTTTTTTTTGAAAGATATTACTTGAAATTAAACACACAAATGCTTTGTAACCAAAAATCCATAAAAGTGTAACCAAGAAAAAACACACAAATGTTTGTGTACGAATCCAGAATTTAATTAGTTTAAACAGCATTTTCGGTGGTATCAGTTGGGGTGAGTCATAAATTGATTGCGAATGTGACTGATGATATTGAAAATGCAGTGAAGGTTCTATAACTCCCAAGACCAAGTGGGCACATATCATCTGATATCCACTCATCTGAGATCCACTCTGGATGCCAGGACACACTGTTCGTTTTACTGAAGCCTCACAACGTACAGAATGAATTGGATTGTTTTTCAATGCAATTTTTTTTTGATTTGATTTGTAGAATTGTTTCTAAGTTTAAACTTGATTGGATTCTGGACTGAAGATATGGCCGAGGGAACATACAATTGAATAGGACGAGGCAATGTTACTTGCTTAGGGGATTTAATGTCTTTTATTTACTTAGGAGATATAATGTGCCCATTAATTATTTTTCATTAAGCTTAGGCTATATTAATATTAATTATGTGGCTCGGAATTAATTGGGCGAACCAATATTGTAAATCTCTCGTAACCAGTCGCCTGCCACGATTCTTTGAGCGCAGCATTAGAGGGTTGTCTCATTTGACAGTTGGAGGACGATTGTGGGTCTAGTGAGCACATAAAGAAAATTTGCTTGAAAGGAGATCTGATGTTTACTTGAATAATACAAACTCGAAAATTAGTAAAAGTTTTGCTTTCATTTTTATTCTTGATTTAGTTCTCAGTTCACTTCGTCAGCAGATTTAGTCTAATCTAAAATTGTTCGAATTTAGATCAGTTTTTAAAGTTTAGTGGTAATTTTAAATTTTTTTAAGTGGGAGAATAAAAGAAAAAGGAATACACAAAATAAAAGGAACTCTACGAATGTCGAGGGCTATGTTTGGATTGATTATAATAGAACAAAGCAGAAAGAAATATAATAAACATAATGAACAGGATGGAGATTGACAAAAATCATTTTCTATTGTTGGGATACTTTATGATGAGGTCGAACAAATATATCACTCAATTGTTTGGATAATCAAGGATCAAAATGGATTCTGATTTTTTATTCATATATTGCCTATATTTTAAAATACACCGATATTGAATATAAAATATAGGTAGGTTAAGAAAAATAATTATATATTTATATAGTTTTAGTAGCTATGAATGTCTCCATTCCACCCCTTTCATCCAAATTGGCGGGTACGGAAATTGAAAGTAAGTAATGGAATGAGATGAAATTAGTTTCATCCAATTACATCCTCATTTAACAAAGTTAAACAGTGGAATATAAAATCACTACATCCTGTCTCATCCCATTTCATCCACCAACAATTTAAACATACCCAAGGAACATCATCCAAGATCGAGAGGTAGATTAGAGAACATTCTGAAACATGACTAACCTTTAAGCATGAAGTTGCGTCAGTAAAAATAGGCAATTTCTTTGGAACCCTTTCAAAAACATAGGGTTTCATACCTTTTAGTCATGTTTTTTTCATAATAGACTTTTTAAAATTTACAAATACGACCTTTGTATAGTAAAAAATGAACTAAAGGGTATTGTGCCATCTTATTTTCAATGGGTACCGGAACAATGCCCAAATACTTAAGCATTTATGCTATGAAATAAGTTATTTCCAACGCACCCAAAACTCTCAATGCAAATCAACATTTAATTTTCTATTCCTATAGATATTTTATTAGAAATTCGTATGGAAAACACACTTCATGTATAGGGTTAGAGTTTGATTTTCTCAACTAGAACATAATTCTCACCCTTGCCATTTAGCCTTCCTATACGTAGTTTTTACCAGCAAGTCCTCCTTATTAGTTTTGTAATGACAAGTATAGTGTTTTGTTACATCTCCAACTATCTCTCCATTAGGTAAGATCTTTGTTGCACAAATTCATATACTCGAAATAGATTTTGACATGATAACACAAAAGTACCGTACACGCTTTTTTCTCATGGAATCTGTAAATTTATTATTTTACAAGTGAATATTCATGTACTAACCCTTCCCTACTTGCTCATTCGCAATTACTACAAAGTAGCCCCTCTCTCTGATGGGGGCTTATGAACTCAACAACTTTCTCTTATGTTATGGGGTCGCGAAGAATTTAGCTGCCAACCCTAGTCAGCAAGCTGAAATGAAAAAGTCCTTTCTAATAAATAAGGTAAGCTTCATAGCTCCAACCTAGGTTAGGGGGTCGTTAGACCGCCGCTTACTTCCCCAGCGCTGGTTCTATCCCAGCCGACGCAACCAAAGCCGGGCACCTAGGTGGGAATAGTGAAAGAGAAGGGGAAGAAGCGGGGTAGAGTAGTTGGTTAACTCGTCAGGCTCATGACCTGAAGATTGCAGGTTCGAATCCTGCCCAAGGGATGGAAAAAGCTAGGTTAGGTGAGGGATTGAAGAACATGGCGACTAGTTGGAATAATGAGCACCCACAATATTGTGGGGAGACTCATTACTTCTTTTTTTGGTCAATTTCGTCCAAAGATCAAATGGGTTATATAATTTTAGGAATAATTGTTGGAGACTACTCATATCTTATTTGTTTTTTTGACAACTACTCATATCCTCCATATTGCCTATCTACCCCTGGTGGTTGGGCTCTTACTAATGCTGGGCCTTGGTTTAATTGGGTCATTAATCTTTGCTAGGTGTGCCCACAATCGGAACCTCATTTCTCACACGAACTCCAAATGAATGGTCAGGGAACAAAGAAGGAGCTAGAGCCAAAAAATGGCCAAAATATTCCACCCAACTCCACATTCAAATTTCTCTCATTACCACAGATTTATATTTGATGGTTATCGACTAAAAGAACATTGGCCCTTAAGACCCCACATTACCGGTCCTAATGAAAATCTCCTTGAAATGGTGATGATGATATGCTTTAATAGTAACAATGACGGTTGCACCATACAAGAGAAAGAGAAATAACAACAATTTGTGTAATGAAGAGAACAAATGAAAAGGCCATTCCAACCGCCACTTATTTTCAATTTTATAAACGGGTAAAACGTAAATAAGATGAACAACACGGAGAATGAGGGTGCAGTTCCAATTTCCTTGTCAAACTATCATCCCAACTACTCTTCTTTTTCTCAGCCTTCTCTTAAGCTTAAAGTATATTCTCTCCTTGTGTTGTTGGAAGATGTTTTCTCAAGTATTTTTCTAATCTAACTTCACTTGGCCCATAAGTATCCCATTGAGAATACTCAACTCTAATGATATCAAAGTACTTCTATAAGGGAATAATAGCTCTCTCAAGCACATGCATACTATACCAAACTGATTTACTCCATCCTCATTGTGTATCCAATAAGTGTTTTACTTCAAGGGCTTTGGCAACATTCCCTGTAACTGAGTGTGCAATGGAACTAGTCATCTCCATCCAATTGTATGTTTCCTTTGTTAGGACCTAACATTCCAATCCTTAAACAGAGGACACATAAGGTAGAGAATCCAATCATGCCATTTGGTTTGGTCTCAGCTTGGAACAAACGCCGGAGAAGCAAGTCTCAAGATCATACAGACCCATGTATTTTTCTTCTTCTTCTTCTTCTTCTTCTTCTTCTTCTTCTTCTTCTTCTTCTTCTTCTTCTTCTTCTTCTTCTTCTTCTTCTTATTATTATACTCTAAACATTTTAATGCTCTTTCATTGCACAACTAACTAGTAGCATTGCATACTTTATTCAGGGATTTACAAATCTGTACAGCTTTGGCAACTTGAAGATAAAACACCACGACCTGCAAAGAAGCTTCATGGATCATCTGTTTTCACACTCAGGGAGATGGAAGAGGCAACATGTTCATTCAGTGATGAAAATTTCCTCGGAAAAGGAGGATTTGGCAAAGTTTACCGAGGCACTTTGCGATCAGGAGAGGTAATATGCTCTGAACATGAGTTTATAGCCCACCACAAGAATTCATATCAATTCTCAAGATTTTGTAACACCAGTTGTACCTTCCATCAGAAACCATACTTCTTTTTATAAAATGGCTCAAAATTTATGAACCTGACACAAATAAATACATATTGATATAATATCTCTCCCTCTGAAGATTGTAGCAGTCAAGAAAATGGAGCTGCCAGCAATTAAAGAAGCAGAGGGGGAACGTGAGTTCCGAGTCGAAGTCGACATTTTGAGCAGACTCAACCATCCAAATCTTGTTTCTTTGATAGGCTACTGTGCTGATGGAAAGCATAGATTCCTAGTCTACGAATATATGCTAAATGGGAACCTACAAGATCACTTGAATGGTTTGTTACTTTGTCATGTTCCCAGAACCCAGACTACTGTCAATATTTCTTACATCAAGGTTCTACTAAGCTACACCTCTCATTTTAGGAACTGGGGCAAACCTGGATTGGCCTCAAAGACTACAAGTGGCACTAGGAGCTGCAAAAGGGCTTGCTTATCTCCATTCAAGTTCTAATGTTGGAATTCCTATTGTTCATAGAGATTTCAAATCGACCAATATTCTCTTAAGTGCCAACTTTGAAGCAAAGGTATAATAAATAAATTCCCAATAATGACTTCTAATATTTCTTTCTTAAAATCTGCACAGAGCTAAACTTGACCTTTTTTTTCTAGATATCAGACTTTGGGCTTGCCAAGTTAATGCCAGAAGGACAGGAAACTCATGTGACTGCCAGAGTGCTTGGTACCTTTGGCTATTTTGATCCTGAGTATACATCGGTACACAATCTCATCTTCCAGATTTTTTATGTCATTCACTATTAAAGACAAAAATGAGATTTTACTATACAGTAACAGTCAGTACACATTCAATTCATTAAGTTCTTTTGCAATTACGCACATGATGCAATCAGCTTCACTTTTTAAATACCCAGGATTCGCTATTGCTGCAGAAGAGGATGACATGCACATAAATTCTAACTTTTCAACTTCCTTCATCTCCTGCACAGTAAATTTAATGAGCTTTATCAATGGTTGAACAACAGCAATGCAGCACCTACTAGTACCCCTGGTTTGTCTAGGATACCATAAAGTAAAGACTAATGCAACTTCAGCAGTCAGCACATCCCATATCAGCAAAAGTAGGCTTAACTTTGAACATCTGGTCAGCATTAGAAGCCTGAGGCTGAAATTCTATCCAAATATAGAGAAGCCTTTCAGTTTCCTTACTAGGTTTGTTCAAATTAAGTACCTACATGATAGTTAGTGGTTAATTTGATTTAACATTCGTCAGGCAATAAGAACAATTTTAGGGCCCCTTATTTCATAGTTGTGCTTTTAGATAAGTGATTATCATGGTATCTGAAACCGATAGACCCAGTGGCCTATTGTTCAATCCTTGCCATCCATGGACATGGTCTAGTAACTAACTTTCCAATTATGAAGTTCAACAAAATTTCTGCCCTCATCCACATTATAAGCACAGAGGGCTTTCATGAGCGCTATCTTGAGAATTATTAACATCATTTTCTGATTCTTGCCAAAACACTGATGCTGTTGGGGCATGTGGGCACGAAGAAAATCTCTTATGGAATGTTTACCCCTTTTCGTCTTTCCTCTCTCCTAAAACCCCATCTTGAATGGAAAATTTATGAGATAAGAGTCTGACAAATGTTAAAGTCTCAATAAGAAAAGAAATAGTCTAGCTCATAGGAAGCATTCTTTTCAGTTAGATAATAACATTCAAAAATGCAATTTAGAACATGTTTTTATATTTTAATAGGGTATGACCCAAAAATCTGAAATGAACATAATTCAATTCAGGAAAGGGTAAAAAGTCATGCTTACAACCAAATATTGCTACCATAACTGATATTGTCTACACATTAATCCCTGTATCTATCTCAGTATACAGCACATTCTATTACTTAGATAGAATTTGTATATCTCAAACAAAATATAACCTTGCAATCTTTAACATTCTATCTTATTATATCTAGCATCTGTGGACTACTACACCAGATGTTTTCAAATCATTAATTTATTTCATTTGACAACAGACTGGGAAACTCACTCTACAAAGTGATGTTTATGCTTTTGGTGTTGTTCTTCTGGAGCTTTTGACTGGACGTCGAGCAGTAGATCTAAACCAGGGTCCTAATGATCAGAACCTTGTACTACAGGTAGGAAATTTGCATGCATACACGCAATAAAACATTGATCCTTAAATATGACAAAGCAACATTTAGGACCTTGAAAGTTATGATTCTGATTTTTTCCATTGCATTTAAAAATAACTGGACATATAATTACTGGTAAACAGTAATTTTCATTTACATCTTTCCTGGTATATTTTTTAGACATCATTGAGGATAGTTTACATGCACACACATGAGTGTATCAAGTGAGAGAAGCGTTGTTGTATATTAAGGGTGAGAATAACGAATCCTAACCATTGGATCATGCAAGGATGATCAAGATTAAATCATGACTTTTTCAAGTGATCATGCGACTTTTAAACAACTAGTATTTTTGCCCATTAATGTGACATTGAATGGTCAAGAGTAACTCCTATTACAAATTTACAATAGGATAGTACTCTCACTTGGCACCATAAATAAATAAATAATAGAGGGGGGATCAGTTTAGACCAGGGTAAGGCTTTACAATTCTTCACTATTAATAACATTAGATATGATGTCATTTTCCTATTTGTGTCAAATATTGTAAAAAATTGAACAATAAAAATATTATCATACGGTTCTTACTTCCATATATTTGAAAAGTATATATGACATTATCCACTTATCCTTAATACATGTAAATGACATGTGATTTTGGATTAATGCTATATTTTCCAAATATTATCTTATATGATAACTTGATAAGAGCTTTCAATTTAATGGTAGATTTTAGGATAAAGCTATCCAGTTAATACTTACTAATGGTGTAGTTGTGATTTGTCATACACTCCTGTAAACTGAACTTATTCCAAAAGTTTACATCACAAGTTGCAGAATTTTAGACACATACTACATAGACATCGACACATTTGCTATTCATTCATATGCAGGTGAGGCACATACTGAATGACCGCAAGAAACTTCGTAAGGTGATAGATCCAGAGATGGCTCGAAATTCTTACACCATTCAGTCTATAGTCATGTTTGCCAATCTAGCATCAAGATGTGTCCGAAGTGAGAGTAATGAGAGACCTTCAATGGAAGATTGTGTAAAAGAACTTCTAATGATTATCTATACAAATTCAAAAGGCTTGGGAATGGTTATGCATAGTTTGAGATTGATCTAGTGAACACAAGTTAAGACACCAGAACTACGATGATTTCTCATTGACAATAAAAAAGTGAACTCTATTCAGAAGTTCTAAGATTCATATTAATATACCAAGATTAAGATGACCCAGAAGTATTCTGCGTGATTGTGTATAAAAAAATAGCTAATGTGGATGATCTTATGAGAGATTAGGAACTCAATCCATTGTGGACAAAGCGGAAAGTCATTTCCTTTACTCTTTCTGTCCCCATTACTACTCCTACTCACACCTTCTTCGGATCACATGAAAGGAGTACCTGCAACTCTACAAGACCATGACATGAATTAACTACTTCCCATGAGAATGTTATCTAACCTACAGACATTACAATTTTCTTTTGGCATGGTTCAACAGATTCCATATGCCCCGTTCAAATTTCAAGATTGACATAAATCCTAGATACAGACAAAAATCAATTTTATGATTATATTGAAGAAATTCAAAGTGAACATGATAGGTATTCTTCATGCATTTCTAATGTTCCTAGGTTCTACAAAAAAAAAACCATGTATGATGTATAATTGTATATAACCTGGTATTTATGACAAATTACTGGCCTTGCAATTTTTTCCATCACTTTTCTGTCAAAGCCAGACAAGTAAAACAAGAATTTAGAGAACAGTCTTTTGTAATTTACCTGTAAAAACAGGTCTCTTCCCCACAGATACAAACAAGGAAGTGTGAAACCACTCTCCCTTCGCCAATCAAACTTTAAACCACCATAATCATCTTCGCTACCATTGCTGAAACAGAAACATACAGATATAAATAATAAACTTCATACAAAACCTTTTGAATAATCATGTGGAAGCTAGAAATAACACATGAGCATTAAAGCAATATGAGATAATGCTAAAATTACAATAACAAAATATTATGCAACCTTGCACATTCATTCATGTTGCCCTTTACATGTCAGAATCTGACAGATCGGTTTCTGGAGGTGTACTTAAGAGAGGAAGGTTCTTGCACATCAAGTGTTTGCGTCTTTGCAACATTAGCAGGACTAAAATACTATCTGTGTTCATAACCTTGTATCCTGCTTTTGTATACATGTTAAATGGAGCAGCATCAATCATTCGGCAATGCAAGTAAACCTCTCTTGAAGAGCTCATCTGAGAAATTAGCTCCTCACTTGCCTTTAGAAGATGCCAGCCAATGCCCCTCCTGAAGGGAATTACCAGAAAAATACACTTTTAGAAAGTTAATCCACTTATGTGTTCAAAAATGTGAACCAACATGGGGATTTGGCAATTAACAATGTATCATGGATTATAAGTATTTTGTCTATAACTTATAGTGTTTGCCAAAACCATGGTTTTGAGGGTACCCAACTCGAAAGCAAACATGCACTAAGTTGATCATAAACATGGATACTCCCAGCTCCACAAAGTAAATAGAATTCACACATGGAAAGTGGCCCATAAGATAAAGGTCAAAATGAACAATTTTTTATATACATGCAGAATTATACTGGAAACAATAATACAGTTGCTATTGCAAGGATGAAGTCAATCTCTCATTGCATTTAGCAGATTTAGTTAAATATCACATCAATAAAATGTCAAATCATTGATTTAGGTAGCTTAATTATTTAAGCTGCAGATCTTTCCTATTATGAAAATGTTTAGCTTGCCCCAAGATGGCAGCAGGTTGAATTTATATGGTACTTCTATGTCTATCAATAAAGTGCAAGGAAGGTAAAATTGCAGAAAGTAGATAAAATCTCTGCTTAGAAGAGCTTATTTGATTTTATTTCATAGCATAAGACGCTTATTTAGTTTTTGGGAGAGCTTATGTAAATAGCTTATGGCCTACCTATAAGCTTCATTGAGCTTATGTTCATAAGTTGTTCATATTAGCTTATGAATAAGAGCTTATATTTAATCTATAACTCATTTTTAGCTTATTTTAATAAGATTCTCAAATTAGCTTATGAATAAGCGCTTATATGATACCTCCTGAGAGACTTTTGCACAGCCATGTTACAAATGTAAGGCGAATCCTTGGGCGGCGCCGGCGAGGGAACAGAAGAGTTCGCACCCCTTCTATCAAAACAAACCTCCACAGTCCCAGCCATCTGCATTTCCCCTCCTTCTCCATCACCATCCCCCACCCCCTTGTAGAATCCAACAAGCGTAGCCATGTACGGCATCAACGCCCTCCGCTCCACCAAATACTGCTTCACCAGAAACGCCAACACGTTGACATAAGCCGCCGGCAACAGCATCGACTCGGCGAACGACTCCGCCAGTAACCCAACGACGGCGTCCACCTCGTGCGCCCGCATGACCCGGACCCACATGGTTCCGGATTCCAGCTCGTGGGAGTAGAGGAAGGCTTCGAGGGATTCGAGCTGCTGAAGCTCCTCGTTGGTGAGAAACCGACCCGGGAGAAACGGGTGAGATGGGTCGTCGAGTGTGGCGGAAGAGGGGGATTGGGATTGGGAAGATGAGATTCTGAAGGAGGGGGAAGGGTGTGGGTGGAAACTGGGAAGTGGGTTTGTGTGGGGGGTTGTTGAGAGAGTGAATGGACGGGTTTTGTAGAGATTGGCGGTGGTGGTGGCGGCGGAGATGAAGCGGGTGTGGAGGTTTTGAGGGTCTAAGGGGAAGGAGAGTGAGAGAGTGGAAGCCATGGTGGTGGTGGTGGTAGAATGGAAGAGAGGAGGAGAGTGACGATGAGAAGAAGAAGAGGAATCGCATGGTTTCACCATTCACAACGCAGCACTTGATGTGTGATGCAGGATTTGCTCAGGGCGTGGGTCCCACTACCCCTGGAATTCTGTATTCTCATGGGCTTATGGCTTTGCATAGATAAATCTATGAGTTAAATTACTATAATAATCCTGTTTTAGCATAACATTTCTATTTAACTAAGGGTATGAAAAAAAAACTAAGAGTATGATTGGTTAGAAAAGAATTGTAAATAGAAAGTAAAAACACAAGTTTGAACTTTGAGAAAGTCGAAAGGATGACTCTCGATCAGGTTTACAACTTTTGGAAACAAAAAGAAATTACGAATTAAGATTTTGTTATCATGGTTTGTCTACATTACCGTACGGATTTAGCTCATGTTGGTGTTGCATGAACTCACTTCCTTGGGGTGGCTTAGCTACCCTTTGGTGGGCATAGACGCATAGTGGATGAGAAACTTGTTTTGCATTGAGAATATCAATTTATGACTAGAGGTGGTTGTTACCAACATCGTCTCATTGGTGCAGCAATTCAAGCAACATTTATTGCCACCCCGTAAGCATAAAGGGTGATTAGGTCACATTGGTGAAGTGGCTGGCTCCAAGCTCTCTCGCGTTGGCGCTCAATGTGGATGGTAGCTACTTTGGAAGTTCAAATCATGTTGGGTATGGTGCGTGTGTCCGCGATCATCTTGGACAGTGGTGTGTAGGATTTTTGGATCAAGTGACAATGTTGAAATCTTGGTTTGGAACTTTCTTAATTGAGCTAGGAATTTCAAGTACATTATTTGCTACTCTTATTTCTTAGATGTTATTAGGTTGGCTTATGGTGAGCCTCCTTCGAGACACAAGTTTGTTGTTTTGATTTGGGACATAAAGAGCTTTTGGTGTTGGATCGGAGTGTTTATGTGATTCATGTTTTGAGATAAGGGAGGCTTCATGGTTGTGCTTGAGAAAGGCTAGTGTGTTGGTTGTTTTTTTTCCTCCAAATTTAGTCCGTCATAAGTTACAACAAAAATGTCACATCAAGTTTTGCGGGACACATACTCCTCCACCTTCAATGAGGATTAAAATCAAATAATTCAAAAGTTGTAGGATCTGAATGCAACTTTGCTTTGACGAATGAGTAAATTCAGCCAGTTTTTTTTTTATAAGCTGGATAGTATATATTGAATGAAGTACAATGAGTACCATAACCCAATACAAGTAAGAACAGGAGAAAGAAAAATAAATGTATCAACATTACAATAGCTAGATCAAGAACCATCAACTAGCTAAAGACCCACCACCCACCACCTCCTTAGAGAAAAAGTATAGGAAAAATGTCTCATTAAAACCTTACCAGGATAAAACCCCCTTAGGAAAACCTAGAGGGACAAAAATATATTCAACCTTAAAACTAATTTTAACTGAAAGTAGTCTAAAACAGTTGAAATTAGAGCCTCTACATTCATTGTTTTCCGATGAATCAGAACGAAGAGCCTCTACGTTCATAAATGATATTCAATGAATTTCCACAGACAAACAGTCGTGCTGCCTCAACTCATCTTGCATTATCCGTACGTACATCAATTTGACCCTGACCCTTTCTAACAAAAAATTAAATATATAATTCGTACTTTAGTTTATATTAGAAGCAAGTGAAGGATATAAAAAAAACTTGCCAGTTAATAGAGATTTGAATAATGGTCTTTCATACACCCTGTTGTTCTCATGTTAGTGGTTTGCATTTAGCAAATGTTAACCTTCGACACCAGCCACATGCGCACACATAGACACACACATGCTTATACTTAAGTAGCTTAATGGTGTCAGACTACCCATAATTAATTACTTAAGAAAGATAAATTTATCTAAACACACTATAAGCTGATAAGTAGAGTATATTTCCTCGTTAGATTTGGACCCGAATCCTTCGCTTCAATACTTGACACATACTGTTCTTATCAACAACAAAAAAAGGTAAAATCTGTTAAGTGATATATCATGTTTGCCAAAAAATAACTTTTTTTCTTAGCATGATTAGTTCAAGCATGAATATTTGCAGCATTAATGTTGAAGGCCATAGTCATATTCTCTCATTATATAACACAACGGGTATCAAATTAAATGAGGTTAGGTGAAAACGTCTCTGTAATCTGCATTGATAGAGAAACATACTCAAAATCAGGTAAGTTGATTCAATGCTAGTACTAGCCAGCAGACTCATAACTCATCAATTCAAAAATTGAATCTAGAGTCTAGACTACATAGAAAGAAATGATTCTTAAATTTACTCTTTGAAGCCATAAACTCTTGATTTGATCAATTCAATTTGCTCGCCTACCAAGTAGGTACTCGCCATAATTTTCAGTCAACATGGCTAAACAGATTACAATTCCAAATGGAGTAGCTGAACATATTTTAAGTACCATTGAAAAAAACAAACATAATAGCCAATGGATCAATTTTCCATTAGAGAAGTTAAAACAAATGGGAGTTTCCCATTTGAAAAAACCATCCCTCTAGACAATTGATGGACAAATTGAGTAAGACAGAAAAGGCTTGCCCTTATGTCATGAATTGTTTGATTTGTTTCACAAGTTAGCAACTAGACACTTCTGTGCATTTTCTAAATGGCCTAGTTCACAACTTCACATTCAAACCCATCTCTACATTTCTATAGGACTAGTTTACACCCATGATTTGTCACTCTACATTTTTCCTACCAACAACATAAAACATATGAAATATATCCTTTTTCATTAAAGAAGAAGAGAGCTCAAGTAGAATACACAATCACTAATCAATCCCAGTGGAAATGGCTCTAAATCCTTGTATACCCTATAAAATGCTTCCTTTTACCAGAACAAAGTTTGAACCTTTCCGGTGCAATATCCAGAACAAAAAATTAAAACAAAAATACCTCACTCTTCACTCCTAGGATGTTCCTGCCACTTCTTCATCATCTCCAGAAAAATCTCATTCCAAGTGTCTATAGGCCCAGGCAAGCACCAATGAACACAATCATTCTGTACATGCTCTTGAACCCCATTAGCAAATGGAAAAGGATACATATAAGGACCAGGGTGCCCATCAGGTCTCAACACTGCTAATTTGGTCACATCTAGTGCCTCCAACCTAATCCCTCCCAATTTACTTGCTTTTCCCTTAGCATCTTCCACTTCTTCTATCTCAATCTTCCTCATCTCAGCATCCATCCACTCAAGTTGCTTCTCTGCATTTCTATAAGGCCTAGTCTTTGGACAAGCACCAGCCTTATCCCATTCACCTTCAAAATGAGCAGGTGAAAATGTTGTCACAACTACATCAATTCCATGGTCTTTACCTCCTCTCCTTTCAATTATGCTATTAAGGGTAGTCCTTAAAGCCTTCCTCAACACATCATAAAACCCAATCTCAGTGTGATTTAGACCAGGACAGTAATGGCAACCTAAAACTGAACTTCCCTCATGGTAAACCGCAGGATGCAAAAACCAGTGTCCAATCGAAAGCACAATCAAGTCCATTTGATCCATATCCCTAGCCCACCTCTCATCAACATGATCCAAATAAAGCTTATTATGATTTGGCCCTGAATTTGATTTCTCAACACCTTGCACAAGAAATGGGGACCAATACACTGAAACACTTGCATTGTGAGAAGCAAAGTGCCAGCGGCGAAATTTGTTATCCTCACCGTTCCGGTAGACAAGGTTAGGGGGTGAGGCAGAGGCTAGCATGCAAAGAAGGGACTCTAATTGATTCCTAGCCATAGAATCCCCAACAAAAGCTACATGCTTGTTTTCAACTAGTTTGAGAAAAATGTTTGGTTCAAACCTTGGAAGATTGCATTCACTTGGTTTCCACCGCCAGTAAAGATAGCCAGAGTCAGGCCTTCCATGCTTGATGCAATTCTGGTTTTCTTTGATGGTGTCACATGTGGTGCCATTGTACAAAGGACCTCTCCTGTCACGGATCCATTTGCCACTGAAATAGTCACATGGGATCTCCTGAGCTTTTTCCTTTTCTGCAATGAAAAACATGTAAGGGTTAATGTTCAAATTTCATCCTCGAAAGTGGAAGCATTGGACAAATTAGTCTCTAGAAAAGAAAATATCTCTCGTTGTCTCTGATTGTGGCAAATGTCGGTCAAGTTAGTCCATATGGTCACATCAAACGTCGGACAGAGACTAACTTGACCAACATTTGACACAATGAGCAACCGCGAGGGACCAACTTACCCGACCGACTAAATTGAGCATTCACTCCAACAAAACTAACAAATCATACATCCTAAGTTGCTAATTTAGAAATTAAGACAGAACCAACAAGCAGTAACTAACAGTTTTAACAAGATGAGATTATGAAAACAAGTACCTGGAGGAGGAGGAGGAGGAGGAGGAGAAGAAGAAGTGTGAGAGATGATGGTGTTGGGAGTGGAATGAGGAAGCTCAGGTTCTGGAGATGCAGGAAAGGGAAGAGGGTAGAAGTATAACCGAAGCAGAACAATGGGAAGCAGAGCATAGAGAGTCCAAGGAACAAGCCTCTTGGTGAAGGATATGGATTGATCTTTGAACTGGTTTGTTGTTCCCATCTTCAGAATCAAACCTTTCTCTTCTTGTGCTTCACTTTCAGCACTTTTCTGCTGTTCTTAGCTGAGATGTGTCTGGTTTGAAGAAAAAAAAAAACACTACTTTTTGGTTTAGGCTAGTGTCGGGTGAAAGTTGAGAGTATCGATACGACACATAGATACAGTGTTACATGGCTTATTTATTTATTTAATCAGTTAAATATACACGTCGTTGGATTTACATGTGGACCACGATCTCAGTCTACCTCTTTAAATTACCAACTACAATTTCAGAAAATCGGTCTTGGACTTTTATAGTCATAGAATATTTCAGTACTATGCAAAGTTATACTCATTCATTTTTAATTTCTAGCATTTTATGATTTATGTTCATGAGAAAATTGAAGATGATGAGTAGTGATCAGACCAATTCGGTTAAATTATCCAAGAGGATGTTGGTTGATGAGGAAATTGTTGAATTGTGGTTAAAAATTGTCAGATAATTAGTTATTCAAAAAGTCTAAGCTGTTAGATAAATGTCACATAAATTGTTTTATATTATATTTTAACAAAAATAGTTGAAATTTAGAAAACATAGACCGAGTTTGTTTTATCACTCATAAAAAGAGTGATGCTAGGCAGTACGATAAATTTCAAGCACTAACCACATGAAAATTAACTCTAACCAATCAAATTTATTTATAAAAATTAAAAATACAAGGTGAGCCCCTGCATAAAATTAAATCTGTAAATCCAATTAAATTGGTTTGTCATCTCTTGTGCTGTTAAACATTTTTTTCATGGATTATCTAAATGATTCATAAAAAGTGGAGGCAATATACTTAATTCACATTTTCACCTCCTTTCATTTAAAGCACGTTGGATAAGTAATTTGACATTCTAAGAAATAGAATGTTATTGAATAAACATACTCATCCAAAATTTAATATCATACTATTAAGAAAGGACCATTCTTTTTTATGCATGTGAAAGAAAAAAGATAAACATACTTTATACACTGAACCTCATTAATTTTTAAACAATATGTATGAGTCGGTGCACAATGATTCATGAATTTTGAAAGTGAGTTGTACGAATAATAAAGCATGATACATTTTTGTTGGTACGTGATGCCCATGTGAACCAATTTGTTTGTTGCCTTGTTGGATGCATACAACCCTCCTAATCACATATTAATACAGACTTTTAACATTTACTTTTGCATAAAGTTGGATTGTTTAATTCATTTTATACACAAAATCACATGGTATTTGTCAACAACCATAAGAAATTTTGATGAAGGCAAAAAAAAGGTAGGAAAATGTATCGTACATTCAATTAAAATGAAAAACCTCCCTAAATGCTAAGTTTGGATATATTATTATTAAATTTATATTATAATTTTTTATTATTATTATAGTTTTTTTTTTGAAATTATTATTATAGTTGTTAAAAGTGAATGCCTGAAGAAATAAATTATTGTTTCCTTTTAACTTTATAAATCATTGTTAACATTGAAAGAATTAGTATGTACTTGTAAGAAAGAGACGAGTTCTCATATCTTGCTCTTGGAGCAGCTGAGGAAGGATATTGACATTGTAAAGAAGTCGCTATATGCTTGGGGAGCGAATATGATTATAAGATGAGTAGATGACCATACTATATATATGGTATTTGTGGGAATCAGATTCATTTTTAGCGGAGATCCTTTCGTATCGGGTGAAATCAGAGCTTGAGCGTCTAGACTCTAGATGCTCGAGCTACAGTTTTCTAATAAAGGTCTTAAAAATAAAAATAAAAATATATTTTGCTTACTTATCTTTTTAGCCCGAGGAAGAAGTTATATAGATAGTGGGAAATCACTTACTCATACTATTCGAATCTTAATTCTTATGGATGAAAAAAAATCAATTAGTCATATACCACTTAATGCGTTGATCATAAGACGTTGAATTAGTCTCACGACTACTTATTGTGGGATTACCTTGCTCAAGATAAAAGATAAAAGAGTTCGAAAATTAACAATGTAGATGGAGAATAACAGAAGAAATATGTGCCAATTTTCATCCTAGTTAGCGTGGAAAACTTTTTGGTGGATCTCGTATGTTTTCTCCTTTCCCTCTGTAATCCAGTGTGATCCAAACGCATGGGAAACATGTTTTCCACTCATAATACATCCATTCAACTTTCCTCTCCTAAATTGTGTTTGTGATTTTTTAGGGGAGGTACTCCCTCTGTTCCTTATTATAAGGTCATTTTTTAGTGTTTTTCTTGTTTCTAAATATAAGTCAATTTACAATATCAATGGAGCATTAATTATTTTTTTCCAAAACTATCCTCATATTTAATATGAAAGAGACAATGAAGTTTTGAAATAATAACTTGGAAAGAGAAATTTATAAGAAATTAAATAAGGGTAGTCTAGGAAAATGAATAAATTCTTTTACAAATTAGGTAAGGGAGTAATAGATAGATTCCCGGGTCAATGAGATGGGAGGTCAATTGTGGGGAATTGCAAGTTCCAAACTCATCTAATCCCCACTTTGGGAAACTCCACAAAACAAATAGAAGGAAGATCTTTGAAGGTTTGTAATAAACTAATAATTCTCCAAACCATCCCCCTTCTTAAAATCTATTGGATAACTTCTTATAACTCCTCCCCTTCAATTCCCCCAAAACTTGAAGTGTCATATAGATGGATCTTTGGTCAATGTTCTATATTTCAAGGGGTTTTCCTAGTAAGCTTTTAATGAGACATTATTTATAAAGCTTAGGCTCCAAGGTTCTCCCTCCTTTGTTTTGCTGTTTTTTAATTTTCAATTCTCATTCTCTCTCTTATATTTGGTTGAAGTACCTCTTGTACTTCTTTTCAATGTAATTTCGGTTTTATCTAAAAAAAATTATGACGTTTGATGTCCCAAACACAGTTTTTGAAACTCAGGAAATAGTATGAGAACATGGAGTCTGATTCAAAGCTGTGTTTCTTGAACTGATCAATGAGTAGAGGAATCCGAGAAGCCTAGTTCCCTGCGTTCTCACTTTCTTCACTTTCACTTCACGTTACCATTAACAAGCAAAATTTTCCTTCTGCCTTCAATTCAATGTGGCTTCATCTGTTACTAGTAGTGTTAAGCACTCAGCACTTCCACATTTATTACTCTCATGTTAAATTCTGGACTGTTTCTGGTTCAGCAATTTCAGAAATCTTAATTTTATTACAAAATGAGTAAAATTCTTCCAATAATTGCTATATATGCGACAAAAGAAGATGAACCAAAAGTGGCCCCTCCTATAGCGACACATTAACACAACTCAACTACCTTCCTTTTATATCAGGAAATAATGTATCTTGTCACATTTAACCAATCTTACTGTATTAAATTAGAAATTTAATTACATTAAATATTCTCTATATTAGGAAATGTATATGTATATTTGCATCAACTACTATGAGATTTGATGTAAAATGTTTCTTATCGAATATCATGGTAATTGATGCAAATACATATATGTTTCTAAATATAGAAAAAATTTAATGTAACTAAATCTTCAATTTAAGGTGACATGTTCTGGCATTGACGTTATCCATTTTGGTACAGCTAAGTTTTTCCCCCAAAAAGTCTTCTCTGCTCACAGCACCACCACAAAAGAGATGTCATGGTCCAAAAACAAAGCTAGCAGTAAGGAATGCTTTTGAAATGAATGGTGCAAGTGCAAAGCCATTCAAAGATCAACCCCTCACCTTCACCAAGAGGCTTCTTCCCTGCACACTTCATTCTCTTCTCACCATAGCTCTCCTTCCCATTTGTCTGCTTTGTTTATACTTTTATCCTCTGCTTCATCTTTCCAACCCCATCACCAACCACTCCTCTCTTTCTCCTTCTCCACCTTCTCCTCCACCATCTACTTCTTATTCAGGTATACTTTATATGCATATACACAATTTTGTGTTACTAATACAATTTTGGAATTTCAAATGGATTATTTTCCTTCCTTTAACTTGAAATAGCAGCTAGTAATGTGGTATTTTCTTTTTTGCAGTAAATGACAAAGCTTATGAGAAACCTTGTGACTACTTTAATGGAAAATGGGTCAATGATAAGAGAGGCCCTTTGTACAATGGTACCACTTGTGGCACTATCAAAGAAAGCCATAATTGCATAACCAATGGGAGACCTGACTCTGACTTTCTTTACTGGAGATGGAAACCCAATGAATGCAATATTCCAAGGTTTGAGCCTCACACTTTTCTCCAACTCATTAGGAACAAGCATGTAGCTTTTGTTGGAGACTCTCTAGCTAGGAACCAATTAGAGTCCCTTCTTTGTATGTTATCCCCTGCTTCAACACTGAAACTTCTCCACCATAAAGGTGCTCGTTGGTGGCACTTTCCTTCTCACAATGCAACGTTATCATCATATTGGTCCCCTTTTCTTGTGCAAGGTGCTGAAAGATTGAAATCAGGGCCACATCATAACACAATGTATTTGGATCATGTTAATGAGAAGTGGGCTAAGGATATGGATAAAATGGACTTAATTGTGCTATCAGTTGGGAATTGGTTTTTGGTTCCTTCAGTTTACTATGAGGGTGGTTCAGTTGTAGGTTGCTTAAACTATCATGGTCTTAATTGCACTGAAATTGGTTTTTATGGTCCATTAAGAAAGGCTTTAAGGATTTCTCTCAATAGCATAATTGAGAGGAAAGCAGCTAAAGGAAATGGAGTTGATGTAATTTTGAGAACATTCTCACCTTCTCATTTTGATGGTGGTTGGGATAAGGCTGGTGTTTGTTCAAATACTGAACCTTATAGTAAGGGGGAGAAGCAACTTGGAGAAATGGATGCTGAGATTAGAAGGATTGAAATGGAAGAACTAGAAGATGCAAAGGTAAAAGCCAAACAATTTGGTGGGTTTAGGTTGGAGGCACTAGATGTAACCCAATTGGCATTGTTGAGACCAGATGGTCATCCAGGTGCTTATATGAAACCTTTTCCATTTGCTAATGGGGTTCAAGAGCGTGTGCAGAATGATTGTGTTCATTGGTGCTTGCCCGGGCCTATAGACACATGGAATGAGATTTTTCTTGAGATGGTGAAGAAGTGGAAGGAGCAACCTAGAAGTGAAGAGTGAGGCATTCATTTTATCTTGTTCATAATTTATTACACTAATCATTCCTTAGAGAGGTAATGTTTATTCTGCTTACGTTTTCTTCTTCCATAGTGAAATGAATATATGTTCATGTGTAGAGTCAGTAGAGAGGTACTTACTTTGTAAATTTCCAATTTGAAATTTGATGACCAAAATATTTGGGGCTACTACGTTGCTTTTTGATGTTTAGATGAATGAAGGATATTGACTCTCTTGGTGAAATCATGGTACAACTCTAAGAAGAGATTAAAATGTTATTCTTCTTCTTCTTGCTCGCCCTTCTTCACAGTACAAATATGGCTTCTTCACCCACGAGTGAGCCATGTACATGAAATTTCACCCTGACTACTTCTGGACAAATCCAAATATGACTAACCTATTGGTGAATGATCTTGAATGCAACACTAAAATTCACATTGTGATTATCTATTACAATCTGTGACGGTTTCTTAGCAATTTAGTGACGGCTTTCTACAACTGATTTAGTGACTTTCAAACTGTTGTGAATGGGTTCTCTGATGGGTTTGTGACAGACTCTAGATTTTGTGACGTACTTTATTCACCAATTAGTGACCAATCTTTAGACCAATTTAGTGACGGATTCTGTAATTGGTTTAGTGATGAGTTCTGCGACGGGTTTAGTGGCGGATTTCTTTGACCAATTTTATGTTTACATTACAATTTAAATGTTGAATATACAATATACAGTATAATAATACACATTTAATTTATGTGTTACATTTTTATCTTTCATCTATGCATCTATGGCTTTGGTCGACATGAGAGGGGCTGAAGAAGATGAGGCAAAATCATCCTTCTCAATATTTACCATATTTTCCTCTTGAGCATGCGCCCATATCACAGCATAAAATCCAATAGCTATTGTGCCAGCTCCAATCAGGCTGCACCAACAATTGTATTAATGTTAATCCTTCAGCATTTAAATAATTTGCATAAATCTTCTATTTTTAAGAGGTAATTACCTTCCCAGATAAAAACTGCCTCCTAGAAATAATACTCCCAAGACAACTGCAATTACCATTCCTAAAGGGCTGAACAAAGCTACATAAATTGGTCCCTTCTTACGTAACGCCCACGCGTACACAACACTCCGCATCGACACCACAAAAATTGCCTGCAAATGAATCAACCACTACAAAATTAAAACATGCTTACATAACATAACCAACTCATAACTCAACATGTCAAAGGTCCTCATAGTAAAAATCAGACAAATATATCCTCCTTAGTTTATACTTACTGAATAACACACAACTACCAACTCCTTATCAGGGAATCCAAGCTTTTGAAGTTCCCTCTGCAATTAGAGCCACTATGGAGGATAGGATCACCCCCAAGCTACAACAAACAGTTGTTATCACTAGCTCTTCAGGATACTCCCTGATAACTCTAGTCTGTGAAATGGTGGAAAAGCAAATTAAATAAATTACTTTAACTCTAAACTGCAAAGATCACTGCATTTAAATTTATAATAGTTTGTTTACCGCGACAATGTACATAACTGAAGCGCAAAAGCTAGCAGTTGCAAGAATAAAACCACCAAGAATCCATTCTGATTCCACTGAGAGGTAAGTTCCACTTCCTCCCAATGCTAAATTTTGCATAGAACCGCTTATAAGCGGCATCCCTTTATATAAAGTCAAGATTAGTGCCCCTGCAATGGAAGCCTCTGTGCCAACAATTTTTGCCTGGCTGCTATGCAGTTTCACATTCAGATTTTCCATCCTGAAAGTGTACATCAAAGTAGTATTCACTCCAATTTTCTATTTCCTCATGTAATGGAAGGATATCTAAAGAAGAGTATGGTGATTATAATAATGAGCCATCAAATATCAATGGATAGTCTTCACTGCAATTATTGCATGTACATTTTACTATATTTTTAAGAAAAATCTTTTTCTGAAGTTATTTTTGGAAGTTCAAAAAAATTGTTTTTTTATAATATAAGTTAATACATGCTCTTCCTATCACTAATTAACATAAGGTACTCCAAAATTTGTTTCTTTAGACACATATATACAAAAGGGTGAAGAGGAGAAACCTGGAAATTACAGCAAGTATGAAGGTAAAAGCAGGGACAAGGTCCATCACAGCTGAGGCCAGTGTGGGGGAGCTATATCGAATTCCAGTGAACAACAAAGTCTGCACTGCAGTACTGCACAGCTAGCTCAAGGCCATCAGATTAACAATCAAATTCCCCTCTCAAAACTAGCAAATTGAGATCCATAGAATTTTTTTTACTTTGCATACTGTGTAAATTTGGTGTTAACTCTGTTCATACCTGAGGCAAGAGATAAGAAACAATCTGCAAAGAATTAAGCTTGGAATTGGGGGAGGAGCTCTCTTCCTGTGTGATTTTTTAAGGGTAAAAGATATCACAAAGAAAGAGTCAAACTCCAATCTATTACACAAATTTGTGAAAGAAGACTTTTCAGTAATTGGAAATTGAACCTGTGGTAGAGGATGGTGGATGGTAGAAGGAAACAAAGAGCCAAAAGGTTTGAGTAGAAAATGAAAACATAGTTGCTCATTCCACTGTTGGTAGCTGACTTGACTAGAGTGTTCAAGCTCACATCCAAGAACTGAGTTGCAACCATTGCAACTGTTACACTCACTCCTTCACTCACCATTTCTCTGTGTCTTAGAATTTTCCCTAATTCACTTGTTCTAACTTCTCAAGTCTGTGGAGATCGAATTGGTTTCCAGAACTTTGAACTTTCACTTTCCTATATCTAGTCTTTTAAATTATCTAAATAATGTGAAATGGAATATGGTAAGAGCAGGAGTATCTTTGATTAGATATAAGCAACAAACATGTAATAGAAAATAATTTATCAAGGTGGTGTCTGTTCTTTAGTCTTTACATGGTGGCAGCTAGCTTCAGAAGGAATGAATATTTTACTACACACCCAAAATTATTAAAATGAAAACTGCAAATAAGAGAGGTGATAGCTATAGTATAATGTGATATGACATCAATAGAAAAATAAGGAGAGAAATGCAATAACCCAATTTCGTGACGGATTTCTTTAACCAATTTAGTGACGAATTTCTGTAACCAATTTATATATACATGTTAGCCAAGCTTTCTAAACTGCAACTGACTAAGATTATACACGGCATAGAATCACAAATTATTAGATGCCATGCATGTCATCAGCAGCATTAGTGAGAATCATCTTTGGTAGACATGAGAGGGGCTGAAGAGGATGATGAGGCAGAAAAATCATTCTTCTCTTTTACCATATTTTCCTCTTGAGCCTGCGCCCACATCACATCACGAGAAGCACTTGTTTGGAAAGTTTGCAATCATATTAACAGAAAACAAAATCAAATTGATACAAATAAAAGCAACAAGCCTCAAATATCTCTTGATGTAGATGATGAGAGGGACAAAAAAAAAGTTCTCCAACTTCACATTTGTGCAGCTGAAGATGATGCCCCCTGGAGTCCTCTGTATTTAGGGTGCTTGTGCATAAACAGAAATTTTCAAATTTGGTAGGACTAGATTTTATTAATCTATTGAAGTGATTTTTTTTTGTCAAACATGCTTAGATTAAAACCTCATGGGTTGTCAAACGAAACTTACATCAAGTGAGAACAAAAAATCAAAGAATGATACTGCAATACTGGTTCATTACTTCATTTAGAATGAGGTTATAACTTCATGAGATGAGTTAGATAGCTCAAAATTTCCTATAACATTTTTAAGTGTTTCTTGATTGAAGGTAATTTTTCATAATTTTTTTAATATTGATTTTATAATCAATCAATTTTATGTTTGCATTACAATTTAAATGTTGAATATATAGTATAATGATAAACATTTAACTTGTGTGTTAAATTTTTATCTTTCAGCTATGCATCTATGGCTATGGTCGACATGAGAGGGGAGGAAGAAGATGATGAGGCAAAATCATTCCTCTCAATATGTAGCACATTTTCCTCTTGAGCTTGCGCCCAAATCACAGCATAAAATCCAATAGCTATTGTAGCAGCTCCAATCAAGCTGCACCAAGCAACAAGTAATGTATAAATCCATTAATTAATGTTAAAACAGATAATCCTGCAGCATTTAAATAAAATTTTCATAAATTTCCTATCTTACCTTCCCAGATAAAGACTGTCTCCTAGAAGTACTACTCCCATGGCAGCCGCAATTACCATTCCTAAAGGGCTGAACATGGCTACGTAAATTGGTCCTTTCTTACGAAACGCCCATGCGTTCACAACACCCCGCATTGATACCACAAAAATTGCCTGTATGCAAATGAATCAACCACCAGTCCACCACAAAACTTATATAAACATGCCTACATATATAACGTAACCAACTTCTTATTCCATTTTTGTTAAGAAAATTATTAATAATTCTTGAAGTTTATTCTTACTGAATAACACACAGCTATCAACTCCTTATCAGATCTGAGAATCCAAGCTTTTGAAGTACCCTCAGCAATTAGAGCAACTATAGCAGATAGGACCACCACCAAGCTAGAACAAATGGTTGTTAACACTAGTTCTTCAGGATAGTCCCTGATAACCCAAGTCTGTGTATTGGTGGAAAAAAAAATTAAATAAATCACTTTTATTATAAACTGCAAAAACAGTGTGCATTGAAATTTAGAATAGTTTGTGTACCATGACAATAAACATAACAGAAGCACAAAAGCTAGCAGTTGCAAGAATAAAGCCACCAAGTATCCAGTCTGATTGCACTGAGAGATAAGCTCCACGTCCTCCCAATGCTAAATTTTGCCTAATAAGCGGCACCCCTTTATATAAAGTCATGATTAGTGCCCCTGCAATGGAAACTACTGTGCCAACAATTTTTGCCTGGCTCCTATGCAGTTTCAGGTTCAGATTTTCCATCCTGAAAATGCACATCAAAATAGTATTCACTCCAATTTCCTATTTCCTCATGTAATGGAAGGATATCTAAACTAGAGTATGGTAATTATAATAATGAGCTATCAAATATCAATGGATAGTGTTCACTACAATTATTGCATGTATATTTTACTCTATTTTTAAGAATATATACTTTTTCTAAAGTTGTTTTTGGAAGTTTAAAAAAAATTCTTTTTTTTATAACATAAGCTAATACAAGCTCTTCCCATTACTAATTAACATAAGATACTCCATAATTTGTTTCTCTAGACACATAAGTACAAAAGGGTGAAGAGGAGAAACCTGGAAATTACAGCAAGTATGAAGGTAAAAGCAGGCACAAGGTCCACCGCAGCTGAGGCCAGTGTGGGGGAGCTATATCCAATTCCAGTGTACACCAAAGTCTGCACTGCAGTACTGCACAGCTATCTCAAGGCCATCAGATTAACAATCAAATTCCCCTTTCAAAACTGCCAAATTGAGATCCATAGAAGAATATATATTTGAATTGTATACCATGTAAGTTTGGTGGTAACTCTGTTCATACCTGAGGCAAGAGATAAGAAACATTCTGCAGAGAATTGAGCTTGGAATTGGGGGAGGAGCTCTCTTCCTGTATGATTTTTGAAGGATAAAAGAAATCACATAGAAGGAGTCAAATACAAATTTATGACACAGGTTTATAAAAGAAAACTTTTCAGTTTTCAGTAATTGGACACACCTATGGTAGAGGATGGTGGATGGTAGAAGGAAACATAGAGCCAAAAGGTTTGAGTAGACAACAAAAACATAGTTGCTCATTCCACTGTTGGTGGCTGACTTCACTAGAGTGTTCAAGCCCACATCCAAGAACTGAGTTGTAACCATGGCTACTGTTACACTCACTCCTTCACTCACCATTTCTCCCTGTTTTTGAATTTCCCCCAAACTCACTAGTTCCAACTTCTCAACTCTATAGCTAGCAGATTGAACTGGTTTCCACTTTCCAGAACTTTGCACTTTTGAACTAGGCTTAAATACTCTAGGGGTCCCTGAAATTGTACCCCGTATTAAAATAAGTCCCTGAAAAAAAAAATTCCGATTCCGGATCCCTGGAATTGTTTTTTTAATCAGAATAAGTCCCTACACATGTTTTTAGCCTATCTGACAGATTTTTTGCTGACTCAACATTTACACGTGGCTTTTTCATTTATTTTAAATACACATGGAATAAAAAAAATTAAATTTAAATCTAATTAAGCTATCTACCTAAATCTAATTAACCTAATTCCCAGAATCCCCAGAAATTAATCATGTTCATCACCTCCTCTTATGAACTTCATCTTCTTCATGAATTCTGAAAAAATCCCAGAAATCATTAATTCTCAAACAAAGTCAATCTTTTCACACACAATCCTAGGACCAAACATATGCAAGCACAAGTATAGTTGAATTGAGAATGAAAAACCAGAAGACAAACAAACTAGCGTTGGGTTCTCTGATTCTCTCTCCACTCTTCATCTCCATCTCCATCTCCAGATGCCCATCACCCCCACCACTCTCTTCTCAAACCCCTCTCTTTTCTAGTTTTCATCTTCCACCGCACCTCCCACTACAAACACAACACAACTTCTTCCTCCTCCTTCATCTTCTTCTTTCCCACTTCCCCAATTTCTGAAACCCTAAATCTTCAACATGAACGAAATCTGAAATCGAATCAATTCCTATCAGATCTGTTGAGGCAAAACAGAGATTTGTTTGGATGGTTGAGATTTGGCTTTGAATTGGGAGACTGAGAGAGAACGAGGGAGAGCAAGAGAGAGCGGCAACCAACTTTCAGCCATTGAGAGCGAGAGAGAATCTATGAGTGTCGTCGCTCCTTGCTGTTACAGCCTTAGCCACGCGACCAATCGCACCGCCGCTGCTTGTCTTTGTTCACTCTCTCTCGATCTCATACTGTGTGTCTCACGCAATCTCTGTTTCATTCTTCTCTCTCGATCTCACATTCTGTGTTTCTCTTGGCAGAGATGCTCTTTTATGGTAGTTTCGTGGTGAGGTTGTTGCTCTGTGCAGGTGGCCAGAGTATTTTTGTGTGAAAAGATTGATTTTAGGGATTTTGGTTTGGTTTGGGAATTTTGGTTAGTGGTTTTAATTTAGGGATTTTGGGAATTAGGTTTAATTAGATTTTGGTAGATAGGTTAATTAGATTTAAATTTAATTAATTTTTTTTATTTTTATTCCATGTGTATTTAAAATAAATGAAAAAGCCATGTGTAAATGTTGAGTCAGCAAAAAATCTGCCAGATAGGCTAAAAACATGTGTAGGGACTTATTCTGATTAAAAAAACAATTCCAGGGATCCGGAATCGGAAAAAAAAATTTCAGGGACTTATTTTGATACGGGGTACAATTTCAGGGACCCCTAGAGTATTTAAGCCTTTGAACTATCAACATATATATATATATTTCTGGTCAAAGCATGAGGGCGGCATTTTACTAACGATTTGCTTGGTTCGCTCATTTTCTGTTTTTCTTTATTTAAAAGAATAGAAAATACAGCTGAATAAAGCTTGGTTGATGTTTAGATACATGAAAATATTTTTTAAAATATGATTAAAACAATTGTTTTCATTTAATGATAACGACACATTGCATCAATATATGTGTCCCCGTAAGATAGCTCAAGTGGTAGGAGCTAGGGGACATATGTGTTGGGTAGGGGAGGAGATCCAGGGATCGAATCCTGGCGGGGCAAAATGTGTCAATTTATTATTTTTCTCTGCCGATGATGGAAGATAAATACGTCACAAAATCCTTGTCAACAGTGTTTGCAACGGAAAATGCGTCCGTCACAAAACCTTGAATGAGAAACCTGTGACGGAAATTTGTTTGTCACAAAATCATGTCAACACTTTGCGACGGAAATGTATCCGCCACAAAACCTTGAATGAGAAATCTGTGACGGAAATTTGTTTGTCACAAAATCATGTCAACACTTTGCGACGGAAATGTATCTGCCACAAAACCTTGACTGTAAAATTTGCGACGGAAAAGTGTTCGTCACACATTATTGTCAACACTTTGCGACGGAAAAGTATCCGTCACAAAACCTTACATGTGATTTTTGCGACGGAGACATCCCGTCACAGAATCCTTGTCAACATTTTGCGACGGGATTATTTCCGTCACAAAACCTTGCCTGTGAATTTGGCGACGGAAAATGTTTCGTCACAAGTTTTTGTCAACACTTTGCGACGAAATTTTGTCCGTCACAAATTCTTACATGTGAAACTTGCGACGGAATTATTTCCGTCACAAAACCTTGTCTATGAATTTTGCGACGGAAATTGATCGTCACAAATGAAAAAATAGTACATCAAGACTTGGTAGAAGGACTTATAGGACGGAAGACTTTCTTCCCCCATCTCCTACAAGCAACGTACACGTGATAAAAAAAATAATGAATATTTTTAATCCGAAAATCAATTGTGGACATCCATTTGGGCTTAATGTGCACACACCCAAAATTATTAAAATGAGAATTGAAAAGATCAGATAGAGAAGTGATAGCTATATATACTATAATGTGCTTTTAATGCATGCATATTTGACCATAAATAGCATAATGTTAATGAGGAAATAAACAGTTTCCTTTGATTGATCAACCTTGCAATCTCGAGAGAGATGGGAGTTCATAGGCCGATGGGCAAAACACCAAGAAATATCAAGTTCACATCTTAACCCAAATAATATATTAGGTTTATGAATCACATCTCTTATAAAATCTTCTCCTCACACTTGAATGATCAACAACTGAGTACACAACTCAAAAGGTTAGATGCATTAAGTTTTTCTTAATCTGGAGCCCGGCCGTGGAGATTTTTCAAAAAAATTATGCTGCGTGTAGTGGTGATGACATATTTATGTATAAATTTTTAATGCATCAGGAGCTCTGTATTGGCTGGAATGTTCCGTGACTGGGGAGCATATGATCACTGCGGATTGAAGTGTGGCGTATTCAGGGCGCATATGTTCTTGAATTCAACAACACCGAGTGATCCAAGAAACCTAGTTCTCTGTGTCTCATGACTTTCTTCACTTTCACTGACCTTAATTTACAATCCAATAACAAGCAAATTAAAATTCTCTCTTCACTATCCCTTCAGTTTCGTGTACTGGCTTTCATATTTACTCTCAAACTCTCAAGTAAGTAGTAAGCACTTGCATAGAAGCATGTAATAATTGAACGCTCTCTGTCTCATTCTTTAATTTAGCAGAAAATAAAGCAGGAAAGAATGAATGCCTTCCTCAAAATGAGAAGTGCAAAAGCATTCAAATTCCAATCCCTCTCCCTCACCTGGAGTCTTATTCCCTGCACATTTCTAGCACTGCTTTGTTTATACTTTTTCCCTCACTCAAATCCTCTCCTTTCTCCTCCTTCTTCTTATTCAGGTATGCATATACATTATACATACATAATTTTGTCGTCTTAACGTTATTAGAATGTTACAAGTGCAACTGGATTTGTTCTAAGCTTATCAAGTTAATTAGCAGGAACGAACAAAGCAGCTGCATACAAGAAACAATGTGACTACTTCAATGGAAATTGGATTCCTGACAGGACAGGCCCATTGTACAATGGTACAACCTGTGGTACAATCCAAGAAAGCCATAACTGCATCACCAATGGAAGGCCTGACTCTGACTTTCTTTACTGGAGATGGAAACCTAGGAGGTGCAATCTTCCAAGGTTTGAACCCAACACTTTTCTCCAACTCATTAGGAACAAGCATGTAGCTTTTGTTGGAGACTCTCTAGCTAGGAACCAATTAGAGTCCCTTCTTTGCTTGCTAGCCACTACTTCAACACCTAAGAATCACCCCAGGAAACGTTCTTTGGGTTGGTGGCATTTTGCTTCTCACAATGCAACATTATCATCATATTGGGCACCATTTCTTGTGCAAGGTGTTCAAAGACAACTTAAAGGGCCAGGACCACGTCATAATACAATGTATTTGGATCAAGTTAATGAGAGGTGGGCCAAGAACATGGATCAAATGGATTTAATTGTTCTTGGATTTGGCCATTGGTTTGTGAAAACTCCTTCAATTTACTATGAGGCTGGTTCAGTTTTAGGTTGCCAAAACTTTCCTGCTCTTAATTGTACTGATATTGTCTTTTATGGTCCATTAAGAAAAGCTTTAAGGACTGCACTCAATAGCATAATTGAGAGGAAAGCAGCGAAAGGAAATGGAGGTGGTGTCATTGTGAGAACATACTCACCTTCTCACTTTAAAGGTACTTGGGATAAGGGTGGTACTTGTTCAATGACTAAACCTTATGAAAAAGAGGAGAAGAAACTTCAAAAAAGGGATGCTAAGATTAGAAGGATTGGAATAGAAGAATTGGAAAATGCTAAGGAAAAAGCCAAACAATGTGGAGGGTTTAGATTTGAAGTATTAGATGTGACCAAATTAGCATTAATGAGACCAGATGGCCACCCTGGCCCTTATATGAATCCATACCCATTTTCTAAAGGGGTTCCAGAGCGCGTGCCGAGTGATTGTTCTCATTGGTGCTTGCCAGGGCCTATAGACACGTGGAATGAGATTTTTCTCGAGATGATGAAGTGGGAGGAAAAAGAGTGAAGACTAGTGAGGCCTTCCTCCTCTCATCATATTAATAATTTATTAGTTTTGTTTACTGTGTACTAAAAAAAATCTGGTTCACACATTTTTCTGTAAATTAATTTTAGCACATAAGCGTATTATAAATAACATGTATTAAATGCATTTATGAACTTCTAACTTCATTGTAATTCATTAAATTATCCATAAATTTTACCTTGTTATGCTAATGGAGGATTTTAAGTGTCTTAGAAAGATGATGGTTTGACTCTAGAAGATATTAAAATGGTTTTTGCTTGGTTTCTCCAACCATCTTCCCGTGTGGCGCTTGTGGGTTGAACTCTAAGATTTCATTGATAGAACAGTAGTGCGTTCGTAAAACGAGACTTTGACACTCAAATCAGTTTGAGATCGAATAAAGTGCATAATAATATCACAAATCCCCGAACTACCTCCAAGTTCCCTTTTATTTTTTTATTTCTCGTTCTGTGACATTTCTCTAATCGTCCCCAAGTTCCCCTATTCGTTTCTTTTTATTTTTCCTTTTGCAGTGGTTGCCCAACCGACCCCAAATTCTCCTTTTTATTTTTACAATTTTCCTTATGTGGCGGTTCCTCACCGCCTCAAGTTCCCTTTTCGATATCCTTCTTCCAAGTGAAATTTCATCCCTATTTTTTTCTAAAAAATCCCATTACAGGGCCGGCCCTGGGCCTGTGCAAGCTGGCCCTCAGCCCAGGGCCTCCAAAAAGAAGGGGCCAAAAAAAAAATTCTCATTAAACTTTCCCTTAAAATAAAATTTAGTTATAATAATTAATGTTCAAGATGTTATTAATGACTTGAGCTGGTCTAGTGGTTAGTAATTGTGTATGTTATTTTTATGAACCGGGTTCGAATCCTGACCCCTGGCGGATTGCAAGAGGCCAGTTGCCAAACGAACCAACATAATGATTCTGATAAAATTTCAAACCTAAAAATTATTAGGGGTTATATTATTTGCCCCGGGCCTCCAAAATGTCGGGACCGGCCCTGCCTCTCAGCCTCCACCTTTCTCTTCCAAGTGAAATTTCATTCCAAGTTTCCACTAAAAATTTCATTCTCTCTCAACCCTAGCTTAACCTTTCCCTTCATTGTTGAGATGCACTAAACCCTCACTCCATTCACCATTGTGATTCATTTCTCTACGACTCTATTTATGCTCTCGTTGTGTTCGTTCTCGCTATTTCTGCTCTCGTCGTTCTCTACTCCATAGGTTTCCTCTCACCGTCGAGCTTGGTCGTTATCACCGTCAAACGTGGTCATTCTCATCGTGAGACGTGGCCATGTATATATTTCACTTCTCTTATCTTCTCTAGTCTTCCTTTCAATTAGAAACAGGAAACATGGAAAGGGACCACCCTCTTGTCTCAACCCTCTCTCCTCTCCAGAGTTAATTCCTTCGTTAGAACAAAATGGTATTTGCTTGAAAGAATAAAGGGAAGACAAACTAAAGGTAATTGCAAGTTTTTTTTCCCAAAAGCAGAACAATTTATTTAAGGCATGACCTGCATTCTCTTTTTGAGGCCTAAGCTTGGTCTGTGGCCTATCAATAGGCCAAATTTTAAGGCTTGGTCTGGCCTTTTATAAGGCTTGACCTATAAGTCTACTTAAAAGTCTATTTAACAGAAAATTTCACCAAAAGAAGACCATTAGGCCAGCGGACTAATAGGCTATCGGGCTAATAGACCTTTTATATATCATTTCATTTCCCTTCAAATAAATAAACTTGTATATCATTGCATTTCAAAGAACAAAACCTCAATTATTTAAAACAAACACAACAAAAATTAAATTATACATAATTATGTTATATTTATGTATATTATTAATAAAAATAATAGATAAGTAGGCCGGCCTATCATGCCAAATAGGTTCTTTTAATTGTTTGGACCTGACCTTTTTAGTTAAACAAGCCATTTAAAAAGTCCAAGCCTGACCTTTTTAATAAACGAGTCAGGCCGGGCCGAACCTCAGACGAGCAGAGTCATAGGCCCCTGACGAGCCGCCTAACCTATTTCCACCCCTAAGGACAGCTTCTCATGACATGGCGAAAAGAAAAAACCAACCTGAAAACAGAAAATCAATAGAGCCCTAAAATCCACCCCCTACTAACATGTTGGCTAGATAAAAAAACAGAGAGCCAATAACAACTTTAAGACCCTGAAAAAGAAAAACGGAAGAGCATTGCAGTAATTAAGTGCTGCAAACAAGTTTCTAGCTCTTTGCATCCCAAAGCAATATAGTTTGGTATACCAAAACTTTACAATCCCTTATTTTATATTTGAATGCTCCATATCAGAGGCAAAATGGCATCCACACATTTATATCTGTATTTTCAGCAGCTCGTATTGGCTGAAATGTTTAATGCTGCATGTTAAAGTGCGGGTACTCAATGTGGACGCTTTTTGCTTTACACGTAATAATATTTAAATTATTAGTAATAATTTGGATCTTCTCTAATTTGTCTATCTTGTGTTCTATGACCAAATATGAAAGTCCAAATCAAATCACGTTTTGAAACTCTCAGAAAGTTAATACTCCATTACTAATTAACATTTTGGAGATTCACGTAAAGGGTGCGTTTCTTGAAGTGAACGAGTGGATTGATCCAAGAAACCTAGGTATCTGATCTGTATCTCACTTTCTTCATTTTCACTCACCTTTACATACCAATAATATGCAAAATACTCTTCTTCTTATTATTATTCTTACTCTTATCATACCCCTTCAGTTCTGTATAAGACGAAATATTTTTCTTTTTTCGTTTGGCTTCATATTTACTCTCAAATAGTCAGCTCTTGCATGTTATACTCTTACAGTCTCTCATTCTTTTGTTAAAGAATTTAGTCACGTTCATTGTCATCACTCTTTTGAATGAAAAATATTCAGCACATTTTTGTCATTGTGATCATTCCAATTATCCAAGATGCAGGACTACATTTTTTTTTCTGTCCGCGCCTTTATATAGCAGGAAATAAAGCAGGAATTGAAGGAATGAATGCCTTCATCAAAATGAGAAGTGCAAAACCATTCAAATATCAACCCCTCTCCCCCATCTGGAAACTTCTTCTCTGCATATTCCTAGCACTGCTTTCTTTATACTATTACCCTCATTCCAGCTATATCACCTACCACTCCTCTCCTCCTCCTTATTCAGGTATACGTACACACACACACACACACACACACACACACATATATATATATGCATAAATCTTTTTGTCTTATTAACATCATTATATATAATTTTTAGAAGTGCAAGGATATTTTCTAACTTATCAAATTAGTAGGTATTTTATCAACAGGAAAGAACAAAAGTTACAAGAAACAGTGTGACTACTTTAATGGCAATTGGGTTCCTGATAGGAGAGGCCCTTTGTATAATGGTACGACCTGTGGTATGATCCTAGAAAGCTATAATTGCATGACCAATGGCAGGCCTGACTCAGAATATCTTTACTGGAGATGGAAACCTAGGAGGTGCAATCTTCCGAGGTTTGAACCTCACACTTTTCTCCAACTCATTCAGAACAAGCATATAGCTTTTGTTGGGGATTCTATAGCTAGAAACCAATTAGAATCCCTTCTTTGCATGTTAGCCACTGCTTCAACACCTAAACTTGACCCCCGTAAAGGTTTGGGTTGGTGGCATTTTCCTTCACACAATGCAACCATATCATCATATTGGGCCCCATTTCTTGTACAAGGTGTTCCAATATCACGAAACGTGTCAGGACCACGTCATAATACAGTGTATTTGGATCAAGTTAATGATGGTTGGGCAAGGGATATTGATCAAATGGACTTAATTGTGCTTGGATTTGGGAATTGGTTTCTGAGCTTGCCTTCAGTTTACTATGAGGCTAGTTCAGTTTTAGGTTGTCGAAACATTCCTGGTCTTAATTGCACTGATATTGGATTTTATATTCCATTAAGAAAGGCTTTAAGGACTGCTCTTCATAGCATCATTGAGAGAAAAGCAGCTAAAGGAAATGGAGGTGGTGTCATTGTGAGAACATCCTCACCTTCTCACTTTAAAGGTACTTGGGATAGTGGTGGTACTTGTTCAATGACTAAACCTTATGAAAAAGGGGAGAAGAAACTTCAAAAATGGGATGCTGAGATTAGAAAGATTGAAATAGAAGAACTACAAAATGCTAAGGAAAAAGCCAAACAGTTAGGAGGGTTTAAGTTTAAGGCACTTGATGTAACAAAATTAGCATTAATGAGATCAGATGGGCATCCCAGTATTTATAGGAGTGCATTCCTAGTTGCTAAAGAGGTTCCAAAAAATGTGCAGAAAGATTGTTCTCACTGGTGCCTGCCAGGGCCTATAGATACATGGAATGAGATTTTCCTAGAGATGGTGAAGAAGTGGGAAGAATAGCCGAGGATTGAAGTGTTCTTGGACGTTCATTTTATATATCTTATTCATAATTTATTACACTAATCTTTCCAAAGAGATCACATTTATTCTGCTTAAGTTTTCTGATTTCATGATGGGATGTAGGTTAATAAGTAGAGAGGTTTTTACTTGTAAGTTTTCAATTTAAATTGTAAAGACAAAAATGTTTGGCGGGCACTAGATATGTATTGCCAGCATTTTCCTGCTAAGTTTTTCGGGTTTCAAGCAAATTTGGCCAAAATTTATAAGATGTTAACCATTCTCGATCAAGCTAAATACTACCCCTGACTTGGAGTTTCTATACTTAATATCTCTAAGTCTAGGTTACTGTTTAACCTGCACGAGACCGCCAACTTAGAGACCCTCAATTTGTTAGTAAATGATGCAAGTCATTACTAAATTTAGGGTAATGTTTCATCCACACCTCTCTTTTGAGGTGGAGAGGTGGAATTGTAAGAGAGATAGGAAGAAAAAAAAAAAGTAAGAGAGAGAAAATATGAGATGTCATAGATGATAAGATGAGAGAGATAAAAATAAAAATAGGTGGAAATGAAGGGTCTGCTGCACCCATTTCCGGTTAGTTCCATCTCCTCCCTTCCTAACCTTTAATTTGTATTTCCTCTGTTGTCCATCTCTTTCTCATAAGGCTTACTGGCTCACCATTTGACAGGAAAACGAAAATCAATTTGTTGTTCACCTGGGTCTTCTAAAAGGCGTTTTATTTTTATATCTCAATCCCAAATATAGATCTCTCATCTCTTATTTTCACGGATTCTAAACAGAATCTAAATAGCCAATTCTCTTCATTCCTGTTTTTATTCAATATAAGACAATTTGTATATTTTATGTCTCTCTGTAGGTGCTACTTGGAAAGTTTTTACTGTAACTTGAACATGTCTATCATTTAAAAGAGATAGAGAAGAGAACTCAACTAACATTGTGAAATAGGAAACCGTGATGTAGATAGTGTAGATATAAATCGAAAACGTGGTCCGAAGGACTCTAATCGTTCTATGTGCCTACAAGCATAATAACCAATGTAGATAGCGTAATATGATGGCAGTTTTAAAGCAAATTTCTCTAGATCTGATTTATCCACATTCTCACCATTATTCTTCTTCTTTTGATCTTTTGGTTTGTATTTTACAGGTATGACACGAAGACTTAACTTAATTTCACAAGTAAATGACTCCAAACTCCAAAGCGACATGGAAATAGGAAGTGAGGCTAACAAATTTATGACATATTGACCAATCTGGAAGAATGAGTGATATGGAGATGCTGTTTATGAGTCATTTTCCTTCTGATGTAAACCTATTCTTCCCCTTTCCGTTACTATGTTGTTACTGATGTTTACTCTGCTTCTTTTGTTTACTGTTCTTTTCCTTGACTTGCAGGAATGAATTAATTCCCTTGGAGGGACAATTTCTTAGAGGTATATCCTTAACTTTCAACTTGTCTTTTTTAATTGCTCACTCTCTGTTTCCTTTTTTATTATGAGCTCTAATGTTTGTTAATGGTTCTCTGGAATGTTCTTAGGTAGTGCACAATATCAATTGAACCCTTTTTTAAGTGCCCACTCTCTGTTTCCTTGCAGGTTAGGTTCTTGAATATTGAAGATTTATTTTTATTTTTAAAATTTTGGTTTTGTTCTAAAGCTATATATGTTTTTCAATGGCAGGTATTGA